>NC_091321.1:27330565-27630565 GCF_038502225.1 Cherax quadricarinatus | reverse complement strand
ATTAAGACTTGAGGTGTCGAGTCCTTTTCTGGGGTTACTTCCCTTCTTCTTTTAATGCCACTAAGACCAGCTTCAGAGTCACTGGACTTCTTTCGCACAACATATCTGTCCATAGTGGCCTGTACCTCTCGTTCCTTTATGACTTCCCTAAAGTGTTGTACAACATTGTCAGTGTACAGGTTGCCAACACGGCTTGCAATAGCTGTGTGAGGGTGATTTTCATCAAAAAAGGTTTGCACTTCAAGCCACTTTGCACACATTTCCTTAGTCTTTGTAGTAGGCAACTTCTTCAATTTCTCTCTCCCCTCCTCTGAACCAGTTTTCTCAGGTCTGGCCTCTTGCTCTTGAAGTTGATCTATCAGCTCATCAGTGGTTAGTTCTTCATTGTCCTCCTCCACCAACTCTTCCACATCCTCCCCACTAACCTCCAACCCCAAGGACTTTCCCAATGCCACAATGGATTCCTCAACTGGCATAATCCTCTCAGGGTTAGCCTCAAACCCTTCAAAATCCCTTTTGTCTACACATTCTGGCCACAGTTTCTTCCAAGCAGAGTTCAAGGTCTTCTTAGTCACTCCCTCCCAAGCCTTACCTATAAGGTTTACACAATTGAGGATATTAAAGTGCTCTCTCCAAAACTCTCTTAGAGTCAGTTGAGTTTCTGAGGTCACTACAAAGCACCTTTCAAACAGAGCTTTTGTGTACAGTTTTTTGAAGTTTGCAATAACCTGCTGGTCCATGGGCTGCAGGAGAGGAGTGGTATTAGGAGGCAAAAACTTCACCTTAATGAAGCTCATGTCCCCATAAAGTCGCTCTGCCACGTCTGTAGGATGACCAGGGGCATTGTCTAACACCAGGAGGCACTTAAGTTCTAATTTCTTTTCAGTTAGGTAATCTTTCACATTGGGGGCAAATGCATGGTGTAACCAGTTATAGAAAAAGTCCCTAGTGACCCATGCCTTACTGTTTGCCCTCCACAGCACACACAAATTCTCCTTGAGGACATTCTTTTGCCTGAACGCTCTGGGAGTTTCAGAGTGATACACTAATAAAGGCTTAACTTTGCAATCACCACTAGCATTGGAACACATCAACAAAGTAAGCCTGTCTTTCATAGGCTTATGTCCTGGGAGTGCCTTTTCCTCCTGAGTAATGTAGGTCCTGCTTGGCATTTTCTTCCAAAACAGGCCTGTTTCATCACAATTAAACACTTGTTCAGGTTTCAGTCCTTCAGTCTCTATGTACTCCTTGAATTCATGCACATATTTTTCAGCCGCTTTGTGGTCCGAACTGGCAGCCTCACCATGCCTTATCACACTATGTATGCCACTACGCTTCTTAAATCTCTCAAACCAACCTTTGCTGGCCTTAAATTCACTCACATCATCACTAGTTGCAGGCATTTTTTTAATTAAATCCTGATGCAACTTCCTAGCCTTTTCACTTATGATCGCTTGAGAGATGCTATCTCCTGCTAGCTGTTTTTCATTTATCCACACCAATAAGAGTCTCTCAACATCTTCCATCACTTGCGATCTTTGTTTCGAAAACACAGTTAAACCTTTGGCAAGAACAGCTTCCTTGATTGCCTTTCTGGTGCCCACAATAGTAGCGATGGTTGATTGGGGTTTCTTGTACAACCTGACCAGGTTGGCGATACGCACTCCACTTTCATACTTATCAATGATCTCTTTCTTCATTTCTATTGGAATTCTCACCCTTATTGGTGTAGGGTTGGCACTACAAGCTTTCTTGGGGGCCATTGTCACTTATTTTCCAGAAACAGCACCGAAAACACTGTAATAATACGAAATATTCCGATTGTATGCTTGGATGTTACCGCGGAGGCTGGCTGGTAAACAATGGCACGGGTGGCACATGTGAGGCTGGCTGAGGGCGCACATTGGACGCGTCTCGGACGAAAATCGGTGAGCGGGTTTTTAAGTGGTATGCGAGGCAAAATTTTGCGATTAAAGCAAGCGGTATGCGGATTAATCGCTATGTGGTGCCATCGGTATGCGGGGGTCCACTGTACTTACAGTGGATTTGCAAGGTAGCCACAGTTAGGCTAGGCTTGTGCAATATTTACAAAAGTTATAGTAGCTAGGACAGATTTAACCTAGTTATTATTTACAGGGAGTTATAAAGCCTGGTTTAAGTTATAGCACACTAGTTAGGTTAGGATTTACCTTATCCAACCATCCACGCTAGACAGAGTAAGCTGGGCACAGTTAGGCCAAGCTGTTTACATACATTATTCATTTACTGTTTCACAAGTTGAATTGTTGAATTTATTTGTGTTAAC
This sequence comes from Cherax quadricarinatus, assembly GCF_038502225.1. Classification (NCBI taxonomy): domain Eukaryota; kingdom Metazoa; phylum Arthropoda; class Malacostraca; order Decapoda; family Parastacidae; genus Cherax; species Cherax quadricarinatus. The sequence goes on along the minus strand of NC_091321.1, from coordinate 27,628,260 downwards.
CAAGTGATTTTAATTTGTATACTGCACTTTTATTGTGTGATTTTCATTGTCTTTGATTCATGTTAATGTGGGATTTGTGAATTGTACCTGAGACTAGGTTAAGTCCTGTAATTATTTGCTGGCATTGTACAGTTAAGTGCTAGGTTAAACTTTCACATCGATACACATTTTGATTGGGATTTGAAAGCTAATAGTGTACATTTTTGATTCAGAGTAGAGTCAATAATATAAAGGGAGTTGTCAAGCTTGTTGAGAAGCCTTGAGACTCGTTCATTCTTGCCTAATACCGTTCGTGCTGTGAGGTGGGCTAATTGAAGTACAAATTAGTACCGTGATCTTAACTAAACCGCAACTATGGTAGGTGAAGATGCAGTACCAGCTGTCCCAGCTCTAAGTCAATTAAAGCGGTCTATGGGAGCCTATAAGGGGCGCCTGAGCAAAGCATGTGAGGAGTGTCGTACGGTCAGGCAAGACCAAGACATAGACTGGGAGGAACTAGAGAGTTGCCTGAAACCTTTGGAGCAAAGATTAGAGGCCTTTGAGAGATCATTTATCCTTTATGAGACAGAGGCCTATACTACAGGTGAGTCTGAATATACAGTCGAAGTAGCACGGACGGACTATGACGAATGAAGGGCAGAGTGTAAAGCAGAGATGAGACTCTGCAGGCAGTTAATAAAGACTTTGAAGGCCGGTACAGCAGGGGCAGCAAATGTTTCAAGGAACACGAACAACAGCACGCCTGTTAATGTGTTGCCCAGATTGCCCCAGTTGAATTTACCAACGTTTGACGGAACCTTAACAGAGTACATTGCTTTCTGGGATCAGTTTAAAGCCCAGATAGATGACAGAGATGATTTGTCAGATGCCGTCAAGTTACAATATTTACGTTCACAGCTCAAGGGTAAAGCCTTGGACTTGGTCCGGCATTACCAAACCACCGACACCAATTACCAACATGCCAAAGACCAATTAAAGGACACGTTTGGCAATACTGAGGAGATAAAGGTAGCTATACTTTATCGGTTGTTGGATCTAGAGGCTTGTTGCCATGACTGTCAGAGCCTAGAGAAGTTCAGAATCGAAGTTATGAGTTTGACGAATAGTCTTAAAGATTTACATGATTGGGGTAAGTCAGAATGGTTCATCAGCCAGGTGATTCAGAGGAAACTGGCTGGCACTACAGTGCATGAGTTGCACTTAAAATATCGGACGAACCGGTTCACAATACAACAGATCGTTGAGGGGTTGGGAGATCTCGTGTCTCACCTGAGCATAGGTTGGGGGGAGAAATTGCCGACCAAGGTGGAATCGATCAACCCCTCCAGATACTTGAGAGATAAAGCTAAACCACCTCCTACTAGGGTTGGCTCATATTATGCCCAGGACAAGTCCTCCACCCCCAGAGCCAAGGGAGAAGTCATTCAAGCGGCCAGTAAGAGACGGTGCGTGTTTTGTGAAGAACATGCTAGTTCAGGGTGTTCAAGCTTCACCACCTATAACCAAAGAGTTCAACGACTAAGGGAGTTGAGACTTTGTTTCAAGTGTTGTGGAGAACATTTTGCCAGGGACTGTAATGCCCAACTCAGGGAGTGTCGGGGCTGCTGGAAGGGTAAGCACCACAGTGCACTGTGTCCTAATGACGCCAGATTAGCACAAGTTAAGGAGAGCAAACTGCGAGAAAGGGCGGAGAGCAAGAACAAGTCTGAAGTAGTGATGAGTGTGGCGAGTACGGCACCGAGAATTTGTTCTGGTGAGCAGTTTCAAGGTTCGGTGGCCTTGCCCACCATAATGGCGGTGGTTGCGAACGGGAAGAATTCTGAAATGACCCGTTTGTTCTTCGACAGTGGGGCACAGAGATCCTTCATAGTGGAGAGTCTAGCAACTAGATTGAAGCTGGAGACAGTTGGTAAAGTTGACATGAAGGTGGAAGGGTTCGGTGGGGAAGTCCCACGCAGGTCTTATCCAGTAGTCAATGTGACGGTCAGGTTAGCCGGGCATCGACGGGAAATTTCAGCCTTGATAATAAAGAGGCTGCCCAATATCATTACCACTAAGGGACTGGCTGCAGCAGTCAAACGTTTGAGGGAGTTGGGTGTGAAGCTAGCGGAACCAGACATTGCTACAGACAACGTTAGTAATGTAAGAATCTTGGTAGGAGGGAATTACATAGACGAGTTCGTGTCTACGAGAAGGGTTATCAAGGAGGGGGTTGGCCTGTACAGGACTCCAGCGGGGTACATCGTAGGAGGCAGAATACCAGCTCACTTCCCTGTGACCCCGGGAAAGGAGGGCTCTGGTATTACAGCGACTGAGGCTGTACTGGTGATGCGGATTGGTGTGCACGAAGGTCTGTCAGAGATGCAAGTTGGCATATCCGACAGTGAGCCGGTCCATAAACTATGGGACCTGGATGTAGTAGGGATTAAAGGTGACCAGCCGCCCCCCCGAACATGAAGAGACGTATCGAGATTACTTGAACCATGTGCAGTTCAGGGACGGATAGTATTGGGTGCGACTCCCATGGAAACCGGGACACCCAACGCTGCCCACTAATTTCAAGAAGGCACGGGGTCAGTTGAATTCATTGGTGAACAGCCTGACCAAGAAGGGTCTGGTGGGGAAATATGATGATATTATTAAGGAACAGCTGGCCCTTGGGTTCATTGAGAAAGTGCCCAATGCCAGCCCTGGGGAAAACACCCATTATCTTCCACACATGGCAGTCACCAAGGAGTCGGTAACCACTCCCATCAGAGTAGTCTTCAACTGCAGCTCGCAGGCGAGTCCTCGAGAGCCATCGTTGAACGACTGTCTGCTCACAGGGCCCTCCCTGACGCAGAAATTAGCAGATGTGTTGTTGAGATTCAGGACAGAACAGCACGCCTATGCGACAGACATTAGCAAAGCCTTCCTACGTATTGGGTTGCAGCCACAAGACAGGGACTACACAAGGTTCTTGTGGTTGGCTAACAGGGAGGTGCCCAAGCAAGGGTATGATACCTACAGATTCAGGGCAGTGTTGTTTGGTGCCACTAGTTCACCATTCTTATTACAGGCTACCATAGACTACCACCTTGTGAACTGTAACAGCCCGCTTAAAGAATTATTGAAGACCCTATTTTATGTAGACAACATGCAAGGTACCACCCCAGATGAAAGGCTGTTGATGGACATTTACCGAGAGTCTAATCAGGAGATGCTCTCGGCTAACATGCCATTGAGAGAATGGGTGACAAACAATCCAACGTTGCGGGGCACGGTGGAACGTGACTATGCTGGCTACTCAGTACCTGAGGTAACATCGGTGTTGGGACTGGAGTGGGAAATCGAGGAAGACAGACTTAGGCTAAAGAGGAAACCTGATGGGGAAGGGAAGCTGACCAGGAGGTCTTTGCTGAGCAAAGTGCAGACTGCCTTCGAGCCTTTGGGTTTGTTGACACCCATCACCATTCGAGGGAGGATGCTAGTGCAACAGACCTGGGAGCTGAACCTAGGTTGGGACGACCCACTGCCAGAAACAGTCTGCCAGGAGTGGGATCTGGTTAGCAAAGATCTAGCGGAATTGCATGAGTTCACATTCCCCAGGTCCATCGGGTGCACCGGGTGGGATTATGACTTGCACGTTTTCTGCAATGCCTCCTCCAGGGCCTATGGGGCAGTAGCATATTTGGTGGCCGGGGAACAAGTCAATCTGGTCACCAGTCGTGCGCGGGTGACACCCCTGAAGGATTGCTCGATCCCAAAGCTAGAGCTCACGGCGATGTTGCTGGGAGCAAGACTGGGTCAGTACATAGAGGAGGTGTTGAGTAATCTGAGGGTGACACACACCTATGTATGGACAGACTCGGAGGTGGCCTTACAGTGGGTCCAGAACGACAGGTCTAAGCTCCCCTATGTCAGGAATCGGGTAAAGGAGATACGGGAACTACAGTCAACATCAACAATTCTGTATGTGCCTACAGATCAAAACCCAGCCGACCTGATAAGCCGAGGGGTGACACACAAAAAGCTGAGTAAAAGCGAGATTTGGTTCCAAGGCCCAGACTGGTTACCGGCAAGCGATTGCTGGCTGGAGCAGAAATTCGTGGAGACAACCAGCAGCACAGTACACTTTGCGGGGGAACCCGACACTGAATTATTTGACCCCAGGCGCTACTCCTCTTGGAGGAAACTTATAGGAGTCACGGAAATGGTATTTCAATTTGTGAGGAAGCTGCATGACAAAGTAAGCCAAGGTCGACAGTTGTCTCTTGTGGGTCCCAGAGAATATTGGATAAGGCAGTACCAAAGGGAGAGGTTTCCAGGAGTGCTGGAAGTACTTGCGACCAGGCAGCAGGTTATGGCGTCAGGACTCGTGTCCAACGACAACGACTCAGGGAACAGTAAATTGGTTCACTCATTGGGATTGTTCCTAGATCATGCGGGGCTAATAAGATGCAGGGGAAGAATACAAAACTCTGAGCTCAGCTATGGGGCCAAACATCCCGTGCTATTGAGAAAGGAGGGATGGGCGACAGAGCTATTGATACAAGATGCCCATCAGAGGACCTTACATGGGGGGTTTGGAGATACCCTCACCTGCCTACGTCAGAATTACTGGGTACTGAAGGGTCGAGCTGCCGTCAAAAGGGTGCTAAAGAGTTGCACGGTCTGCCGGCGGTACAATGGGAGGACCCTACCATACCCAGGTCCACCACCGCTGCCTCAGGAGCGGGTACATAGTGACAGGCCCTTTGAGACTGTGGGAATAGACTATACTGGGGCTATCACATTGAAGATCCCAGGAGACGAAAGGGTGGGCCCTCAGAAAGTATATGTCTGCCTGTTTACTTGTGCCACTACTCGAGCGGTGCATTTGGAGTTGGCAGAAGATATGTCAACAGAGACTTTCGTGAAGTTGTTCAGGAGGTTTACAGCCAGATTCTCGTGCCCGCGATTGATTATCTCGGACAATGGCACAAGCTTTAGGGCAGCCGATAAAGTTTTCAGGAATCTTAGGGACAACGGAGAAGTACGAGAACACCTGAAGAGAACAGAGTGCGAGTGGAGGTTCATAGCTCCCAGGGCGCCTTGGCAAGGGGGATTCTATGAACGCATGGTGGGCACAGTCAAAAGGTGCATTCGGAAGGTCTTGCACGGCAGGAGAGTGAGCTTTGATGAACTGAGGACAGTGTTAGTTGAGATAGAGGCAAGAGTTAATAACAGGCCTCTGACCTACGTACAAAATGGGATTGATGAGCAGGAAGCTCTCACCCCCAGTCACATGCTGTTTGGAAGGAGGATTGAGCCCTTCCCTGCAATTTTGAGTCAGTCTTCCAAGGAGCTGGATTATTATGGGCCAGATGGTCCCCCCATCAATGAAGAACTGCACAGGAGTCACAACAGACTGGTGAACATCCTGGACAAATGGAACCAGGTGTGGCGCAGGGATTACTTGACAACCTTGCGGGAACATTTCTATGGTGCCGACCCCGAGGCAAATAAGATGATGCTAAGTGAAGGGGACCTGGTGCTAGTAGAATCCGAGGCGCCCCAGGCATACTGGCCTCTTGGCCTGGTAGTGTCAACCCACCCAGACAAGGCTGGGCGGTTGAGAATGGTGAAGGTGAGAATGAATGGTGTCGAGACTATAAGACCCATCAACAGGCTTTTACCTCTCAAGATCCACACGGTGGGACCGGGACATGAGAAATTAGACCAGAGGTTGACCGAGCTGAGCGGCCGGACGACCCGTCGAACGGCGCTCAAGTCCAGGGCCCACTGGGAGGGCCTGCGGGAGGCAGACTTGATCTAGACTTAGCGCCTACCTTCGCCGGCGGGAGGATGTGGAAATTTATTTGGTCCCTAAAGTTCCACAGGACAGATCCAGCATGGCCGTACGGGACGGCTGAGCTGGATGGCCCTTATACCCCACCCAAACATGAGAGCATTCTCTCTGGTCGGCGATGGATTCTTGGTAGGCATGTATTTAATTTATAGATTTATTCTTCAGGGAAGGAGTAGGTAGTTTTACTGTTAGTATATTAATATTAGGTTACTAAGGCAACTGTAGATAATAATAATGTAGACCTAAGACCTTAACATAGGTAGTAATAGGCCGATAATGTAGGCAAACACTAGGATAAGTTAGCTAGGGAGAACTGGCAGCCTTAGCTTGAATGAGGAGGCGCGGGTCTAAAAGACAATAGCGTCCTTCTTAAGACAGACACCATCTGGACAATACATGCCGAGATCAGCAGACGGCGCCCCCACGTGTCTTCACATCTGAGACCTGGGGAAATCTGGTAGAGGCACCTCGATGTACCGTAGATGACCTCCTCCGTCAGGCCCATACAGTAAGACAAGACCACTATTTCTCGTAGAATTCTGGCCAGTGTCTGGAGAGTTTGTGAGTTGAGTTTTGACTGTGGGCCCGGTTGCAACAGGTTGAGCATGCCCAGTAAGTACCAGTGTCTCAGAGCAGTCTGGAAGCTAGTGTCTGAGTCTGCATAGTTATAATAGGGGATACATACCCTCTTGGATATAGGAATTTCTGAGGTGCAGGCAGGACATTAATTACGATTGAATATTGCAGGAATTAAGGCTCCCGGTTGCATGTGGTTTCTGAGAGGAAGTCCAAATGGGCTAAGGCTAAGCTTAGGGAAGTGAAGATCAGGATATATGCTGCAACACCAAGTAAGTTAGTCCTTTATACGTGCATGCAGGCGAGTTTTCTTGCAACATCAATCTTTTGTGAAAATCTGTCCTATAAGCCACTTGTGAGGCTGAGGTACCCACCTCAGAGCTCGATGTCAACAGAGTTTGCCAGGGTAGGCGACTCACTTGGAGGCAGTCCACACAAATTTTCACAGGTAGGCTCCAGGATGTACATGTTTATAGAGGGGCAACTGATATATCGGATCAATATTTAGTTGTAGCTACAGTTAGAGTAAGAGGTAGATGGGAAAAGAGTAAGGTGGCAACAACAAGTAAGAGGGAGGTGAAAGTGTATAAACTAAGGGAGGAGGAAGTTCGGGCGAGATATAAGCGACTATTGGCAGAAAGGTGGGCTAGTGCAAAGATGAGTAGTGGGGGGGTTGACGAGGGTTGGAATAGTTTTAAAAATGCAGTATTAGAATGTGGGGCAGAAGTTTGTGGTCATAGGAGGGTGGGGGCAGGAGGAAAGAGGAGTGATTGGTGGAATGATGAAGTAAAGGGTGTGATAAAAGAGAAAAAGGTAGCTTATGAGAGGTTTTTACAAAGCAGAAGTGTTATAAGAAGAGCAGAGTATATGGAGAGTAAAAGAAAGGTGAAGAGAGTGGTGAGAGAGTGCAAAAGGAGAGCAGATGAAAGAGTGGGAGAGGCACTGTCAAGAAATTTTAATGAAAATAAGAAAAAATTTTGGAGTGAGTTAAACAAGTTAAGAAAGCCTATGGAAAGTATGGATTTGTCAGTTAAAAACAGAGTAGGGGAGTTAGTAGATGGGGAGAGGGAGGTATTAGGTAGATGGCAAGAATATTTTGAGGAACTTTTAAATGTTGAGGAAGAAAGGGAGGCGGTAATTTCATGCACTGGCCAGGGAGGTATACCATCTTTTAGGAGTGAAGAAGAGCAGAATGTAAGTGTGGTGGAGGTACGTGAGGCATTACGTAGAATGAAAGGGGGTAAAGCAGCTGGAACTGATGGGATCATGACAGAAATGTTAAAAGCAGGGGGGGATATAGTGTTGGAGTGGTTGGTACTTTTGTTTAATAAATGTATGAAAGAGGGGAAGGTACCTAGGGATTGGCAGAGAGCATGTATAGTCCCTTTTTATAGAGGGAAAGGGGACAAAAGAGATTGTAAAAATTATAGAGGAATAAGTTTACTGAGTATACCAGGAAAAGTATACGGTAGGGTTATAATTGAAAGAATTAGAGGTAAGACAGAATGTAGGATTGCGGATGAGCAGGGAGGCTTCAGAGTGGGTAGAAGATGTGTAGATCAAGTGTTTACATTGAAGCATATATGTGAACAGTATTTAGATAAAGGTAGGGAAGTTTTTATTGCATTTATTGATTTAGAAAAGGCATATGATAGAGTGGATAAAGGAGCAATGTGGCAGATGTTGCAAGTATATGGAATAGGTGGTAAGTTACTAAATGCTGTAAAGAGCTTTTATGAGGATAGTGAGGCTCAGGTTAGGGTATGTAGAAGAGAGGGAGAATACTTCCCGGTAAAAGTAGGTCTTAGACAGGGATGTGTAATGTCACCATGGTTGTTTAATATATTTATAGATGGGGTTGTAAAAGAAGTAAATGCCAGGGTGTTCGGGAGAGGGGTGGGATTAAATTATGGGGAATCAAATTCAAAATTGGAACTGACACAGTTACTTTTTGCTGATGATACTGTGCTTATGGGAGATTCTAAAGAAAAATTGCAAAGGTTAGTGGATGAGTTTGAGAATGTGTGTAAAGGTAGAAAGTTGAAAGTGAACATAGAAAAGAGTAAGGTGATGAGGGTATCAAATGATTTAGACAAAGAAAAATTGGATATCAAATTGGGGAGGAGGAGTATGGAAGAAGTGAATGTTTTCAGATACTTGGGAGTTGACGTGTCGGCGGATGGGTTTATGAAGGATGAGGTTAATCATAGAATTGATGAGGGAAAAAAGGTGATTGGTGCATTGAGGTATATGTGGAGTCAGAAAACGTTATCTATGGAGGCAAAGAAGGGAATGTATGAAAGTATAGTAGTACCAACACTCTTATATGGATGTGAAGCTTGGGTGGTAAATGCAGCAGCGAGGAGATGGTTGGAGGCAGTGGAGATGTCCTGTCTAAGGGCAATGTGTGGTGTAAATATTATGCAGAAAATTCGGAGTGTGGAAATTAGGAGAAGGTGTGGAGTTAAACATAAAAGCATTAGTCAGAGGGCAGAAGAGGGGTTGTTGAGGTGGTTTGGTCATTTAGAGAGAATGGATCAAAGTAGAATGACATGGAAAGCATATAAATCTATAGGGGAAGGAAGGAGGGGTAGGGGTCGTCCTTGAAAGGGTTGGAAAGAGGGGGTAAAGGAGGTTTTGTGGGCAAGGGGCTTGGACTTCCAGCAAGCGTGCATGAGCGTGTTAGATAGGAGTGAATGGAGACGAATGATACTAGGGACCTGATGATCTGTTGGAGTGTGAGCAGGGTAATATTTAGTGAAGGGATTCAGGGAAACCAGTTATTTTCATATAGTCGGACTTGAGTCCTGGAAATGGAGGGGTTTGGGATATTGGCAGTTTGGAGGGATATATTGTGTATCTTTATACGTATATGCTTCTAAACTGTTGTATTCTGAGCACCTCTGCAAAAGCAGTGATAATGTGTGAGTGAGGTGAAAGTGTTGAATGATGATGAAAGTATTTTCTTTTTGGGGATTTTCTTTCTTTTTTGGGTCACCCTGCCTCGGTGGGAGACGGCCGACTTGTTGAAAAAAAAAAAATATATATTTTATGTCTTTGCAAATAGTACATTGAGATTTTGTATTTACAATAGTGGGTTGCAATGCAAAGAGAGCCTCTGTTATGCCTTGGCATTATGGGCCAACTTAACATTATTGGCTTACAGACTACTTAACACTAGGGATTATATCATAGTTGTACAGTAGGATAGTAATTTTTTCATAGTTTTACAGTTGCACATAAAGGGCCTGAAGATCTGGAATTCAATACCTGAACCGGTAAAGGATCCCCTGACTATTTATAAATTTAGGACTTTGCTTAAAAATCATATCATCTCTCAAACTAACCAAACCAACTTCTTATCAGTTTGAAGCAACTCTCCCAAATACAGTGGACCCCCGGTTAACGAACTTTTTTCATTCCAGTAGTATGTTCAGGTGCCAGTACTGACCGAATTTTTTCCCATAAGGAATATTGTGAAGTAGATTAGTCATTTCAGACCCCCAAACATACATGTACAAACGCACTTACATAAATACACTTACATAATTGGTCGCATTTGGAGGTGTTCGTTAAGCGGGGGTCCACTGTATTATATTATATGACCTCTAGTCTATTAAACATCCGCCAATCCATGAAATATTACTGTTTGAACCATTAATTGTAATACTGTTTTTACTATGTGCAACTTCAAGTTTATTATTCTTATAAACCTCCACCTTGACTACCTCGCATTAGTATTAAGATTAAATAAAAATTTATTAAAAGTTAGCCACTCTTGTCTTATCTAGATTTAAATATTTATTATGTACTAGGATTCGTCTGCCCGAAATGCCCCGGCATAATAGTGGCTTTCTTTGTACTTAACAAAGCCAAATTGTAATTACATATTGTAACCTTTACAAAGAAATAAAATCTTTATTTGTTATTTACTTTTTATAGGTGTTGGTGACATAGCAGGTTGGATAATATTATGACAGGTAATGGGAACAAGCCCATTATCTGTCCTAGTGCTGGAGGTAATGACATTGGAAAGGGCAGGAGAGAGGAGCTGCTGGATACTTACAGGTCAGCCATAGAAGTAGTTAGGTCTAAGAGAGGGATCCCAGTCATATGTAGCATCTTGCCTAGAAAGGGAGTGGGCAATGAATGGATGTCTAGGGTAATTGGTATAAATTGCTGGCTAGACAGGTACTGCAAGGAACTTGCAATCCCATTCATTGATAACTGGGACCTATTCTTTGGCAAACGTGATATGTATGCAAGGGATGGGGTTCATCTCTCTGGGGATGGAGTGGTTGCATTAGCCAATTCGATTGAGAGGGTAATTGATGACTTGTCTAGGAATTTAAACTGATAGATTATAGAGGTATGGGTGTTTGTGGGAAACAATCAGGCTGCAGCATTAGGGTTAAAAACAGCAGTTATTACCGGGATACCTCAGGGATATGTTTAAAAGACAATATTCAAAATAAAGTTGCTAGTAATGGCAAATCAATTGATTAACAAACAAAGATATTAGAGGGCAACGAGTGACTAGCTCCCTTAAGGTTTATTATACAAATAGTAGGAGTCTAAGAAATAAGATAGATGAGCTAAGATTACTTGTAAGTGTAGGTAATATAGATATTATTGGTATAACAGAGACCTGGTTCAACCTGAAAGATAGAGAAATGCCTTCTGAATGCAACATGTAGGGTTATAAACTATTCCACACTGATAGGGTCAACAGGAAGGGTGGTGGAGTGGCGATGTAGTCAGAGAAAATTTAAATTGTTGTCTTAGACATGATATAAGATTAGAAACATCGAACACAGAATCTGTTTGGCTACAGTTTCTTGAGGGACGTGACAAATTAATTTTGGTGTGATTTATAGGCCCCAAACCTTAATAGGGAGTGCAGTAAGCTGTTATGGGACGTAATTCATAAGGCATCTAGATGTGAAAAATGTTGTGATAATGGGAGATTTTAACTTTAGACAAATTGATTGGAACAGTATGACAGGAAATCTTGAGTCTAGTGACTTTCTTGATACGGTTCAGGATTGCTTTTTAAAACAGGTTGTGACAGAACCAACTAGAGGAAACAAGCTGCTTGACTTGGTTCTTGCCAACAATGATTCACTAATTAATAATCTTGAGGTTAATGATGAGCTTGGGGAAAGTGATCACAAATCATTTAGTTTCAATATATCATGGAATTACCCAGATAACTGCAATCAAATCTCTGTCCCAGATTTTCACTTGGCCGACTTCATGGGACTGAAAAATTACCTGGGTGGGCTAAATTGGGATGTCCTGACTGTGGGTCAGGTAGGTGATCTTGGTTGCCAATATGACGTTTTTCAGAGCATAGTTCTAGCTGCCCAGACAACATTCGTTCCGAGTAGGGAAATTAGATCTAACAAAAATGATCCCAAATGAATGAACAATAGATTAAAACATCTCATTGGTCAAAAGAGAGGTATATATAGGCATATCAAAAGAGGTGATGGGCAGTTAAGAAATCAATATATTCAATTAAAGAGAGAAATAAAGAAAGGAATTAGAAAAGGAAAAAGGGATTATGAGGCTAAGGTCGCAAGGGATTCAAAGACTAACCCAAAAGGGTTCTTTCAGGTATACAGAAGTAAGATTAGGGACAAGATTGGCCCACTTAAGAGTAACTCTGGTCAGATCAATGACAGTGATAAGGATATGTGTGAAATTCTCAATACCTACTTCCTCTCAGTTTTCACCCAGGAAAATACTAGCGATATTCCTGAAATAATAGATTACGTAGAACAGGATGATAATAAACTATGTATGATAGCGGTAACTAGTGACATGGTCCTCAGACAAATAGAGAAACTAAAACCTAACAAATCCCCAGGTCCTGATGAACTGTTTGCAAGGGTGTTAAAGGAATGTAAAGAGGAACTTAGTATACCTTTGGCTAATCTTTTTAACGTATCACTACAAACTGGCATAGTGCCTAAATGGAAAATGGCAAATGTAATACAGTGGTCCCTCATTTTTCGTAATTAATCCATTCCTGGAGGAGCTACTATAAACAAAATTTACGATTTGCGAATCAATTTTCCCCATAAGAAATAATGTAAATGCAATTAATCCATTCCTGACACCCAGAAGTATTAAAACAAAAAATTTTTTTACATGAAATATACATGTAGTACATAAACAATACAATGGGAAATGATGAATGAAACATTAACAGCATAACACTTACCTTTATTGGAGATTCTTCTTAGTGTATGGGAGACTGGAGGAGGAGAGAGATTGGATTGTTTATAGTTTGGAAGGGGAATCCCCTTCCATCAACACCTCAGGTACCATTTGCTTTTCTGGGGTTGCTTCTCTTCTCTGTTTCTTAGTGCCACTAGGACCGCCTTGAAAGTCACTGGAGTCCTGTCTCGCAAAATAACTGTCCAGAGAGCTCTGTTTCTGGCGTCTCTTTAACACTTCCCTAAAATGGCCCAAGACTTTGTCACTGTACATGTTGCCAACATGGCTTGCAACAACCTTGTTAGGGTGATGTTTCTCCATAAAGCTTTCCATCTTACCCCACATAGTAAAAAATCTCTTTAATTTCTGAAGAAAGCACCTTCTTCCATCTCTCTTCCTCCTCCTCTGCAGCAAGATTCTGAGCTGCAATCTGTTGCTGTTCCTGCTGAAGCTCTTGCAGCTCCTCAGTGGTGAGCTCTTCATTGTGGTCTTCCACCAACTCTTCCACATCCTCCAAACTCACATCCAACCCCATGGAACTCCCCAGTGCCACAATTGATTTAACAACAGACATAGGGTCATCAGGGTCAGTCCCAAACCCTTCAAAATCCCTCTTGTCGACACAATCAGGCCACAATTTTCTCCAAGCAGAGTTCCAAGTCCTGGTAGTCACTCCCTCCCAAGCCATACCTATAAGGGTTATGCAATGGAGAATGCTGAAGTGTTCTCTCTAAAATTCCCTTAGGGTCAAGTGAGTGTCTGTGGTCACAGTCAAGCACCTGTGAAACATTGCTTTTGTGTAGAGTTTTTTTAAAGTTTGCAATGACCTGCTGGTCCATGGGCTGGAGGAGAGGAGTGGTATTCGGGGGCAAGAACTTTACTGTGATGAACCCAAACTCCTCGAAAATTAGGTCATCCAAGTTTGGAGGATGAGCAGGTGCATTGTCCATTACTAGCAGGCACTTGAGATCCAATTTCTTTTCCAGGAGGTAATTCTTCACACTAGGGCCAAACACTTCATTGAACCACTCGACAAAAATTTCCCTCGTGACCCATGCCTTATTATTAGATTTCCAAAATGCACACAATTTACTCTTCATAACATTGTTTTTCCTGAACACTCTGGGATTTTCAGAATGGTACACTAGTAATGGCTTCACTTTGAAATCCCCACTAGCATTAGCACAGAACATTAGCGTCAGCCTGTCTTTCATAGGCTTGTGTCCTGGCATTGCCTTTTCCTCCTGTGTAATGAAGGTCCTCTTTGGCATTTTCTCCCAAAAGAGGCCTGTTTTGTCACAATTGAACACTTGTTCAGGTTTCAGTCCTTCAGCCTCAATGTACTCCTGGAATTCATGCTCATATTTTTCAGCCGCCTTGTGGTCCGAACTGGCAGCCTCACCATGCCTTACCACACTGTGTATGCCAGTACGGTTCTTAAATCTCTCAAACCAGCCTTTGCTGGCCTTAAATTCACTCACATCACCACTAGTTGCAGGCAATTTCTTTACCAAATCATCATGCAACTGCCTAGCCTTTTCACAAATAATCGAAGTCATAAGAGTATCTCCTGCTAATTGTTTCTCATTTATCCACATCACTAATACCTTTTCAACCTCTTCGAGTACTGGTGATCTCATTTTTGTCAGCATAGTTACCTCCTTTGCAACAACAGTGTCCTTGATTTCCTTTTTCTTGGCCACTGTGGAACATTAGGTTGTGTAGGGTTTCTTATACATCCTGGCCAGTTGGGCCACACTTGTACCACTTTCATATTGTTCAATGATGGTTTTCTTAAATTCAATCGTATTTCTCACCTTCTTTACCACAGGCTTGGCACTAGGAGCTTTCTTTGGAGCCATGGTAGCTTATTTAGTACTTGCAAGCACTAAAATAAATGGAATATTATGAAATATTTTGCTGGAGCACGTGAGGGGACCTTTGCTCACTGGTAAACAATGCCAGACTGGCTGCCGCCATGGCTCACGCTGTGGGTACGCATCCCGGACGAACTACAACTCGCGAGTCAACCTATGAAAAGCGAGCCCATGTTTATACGAAAATATCCCTATGATTTCCGAAATTTACGATTGCCGAGAACTACGAAAAGCGAGGGACCACTGTACCTATTCACAAGGCAGGTGACAGGTCCTTGGCTTTGAACTATAGACCAATAAGCCTTACCTCCATAGTGGGAAAATTTATGGAATCAACAATTGCTGAAGCAATTCGTAGCCATCTTGATAGGCACAGATTGATTAATGAATCTCAACACGGTTTTACAAAGGGGTGTTCCTGTCTTACGAATTTACTAACTTCTTTCACTAAGGTGTTTGAGGAGGTAGATCATGGTGATGGATATGATATTGTGTATATGCACTTCAGTAAGGCTTTTGATAGAGTTCCACACCAGAGGCTATTGAGGAAACTTAAGGCACATGGAATAGGAGGAGAAATTTTTTCCTGGGTAGAGGCATGGCTGACAAATAGGCAGCAGAGAGCTTGCATAAATGGGGAGAAATCAGAATGGGGGCACGTCACAAGTGATGTTTCTCAGGGGTCAGTGTTGGGCCCATTGTTGTTCACAATTTACATAAACGACATAGATAAGGTAATAAATAGTGACATAAGCAAATTTGCTGATGCTTCCAAAATAGACCATCCAATTCATTCTAATGAGGACACTAGAGCACTCCAGGATGATTTGAATAGACTGATGCAATGGTTGGAGAAGTGGCAAATGCAGTTTAATATTGACAAATGCAAAGTTCTAAATGTTGGACAGGCAAATAACCATGCCACATATAAACTAAATAATGTTGATCTGATTGCAAAAGGATTTAGGAGTCCTGGTTAGCAGTAATCTAAAACCAAGACAACAATGCATTAATGTTCACAATAAAGCAAACAGAATTCTTGGCTTCATATCTAGAAGTATAAATAATAGAAGTCCTCAGGTTGTTCTTCAACTCTGTATATCCTTGGTTAGGCCTCATTTAGACTATGCTGCTCAGTTCTGGTCACTGTATTACAGAATGGATATAAATGCTCTGGAAAACATACAGAGGAAGATGACAAAGATGATTCCATATATCAGAAATCTTCCCTGTGAGGATAGACTGAGGGCTCTGAATCTGCACTCTCTCGAAGGCGTAGAATTAGGGGGGATATGATCGAGGTGTATAAATGGAAAACAGAAATAAATCAAGGGGATGTAAACAGTGTGCTGAAAATTACCAGCCAAGACAGGACTCGGAGCAATAGTTTCAAGTTGGAAAAATTCAGATTCAGGAAGGATAGAGGAAAGCACTGGTTTGGTAATAGAGTTGTGGATGAGTGGAACAAACTCCCGAGTACAGTTATTGAGGCTAAAACGTGTAGTTTTAAAAATAGGTTAGATAATTACATGAGTGGGTGTGGGTGGGTGTGAATTGGATCTGATTAGCTTGTGCTGCTGGGTCTGGTGCTGTGCTCCTTCTTTGAGTGGAGGTGACTAGACTGGGTGGGTCATTGGGCTAATCCGGTGGGGGGGGGGTCATTGGGCTAATCTGGGGGGGGGGACATGGACCTGCTCTGCATGGGTCAGTAGGCCTGTTGCAATGTTCCTTCTTTCTTATGTTATGTTAGGTATCATTATTGTAGGTGAGGATGTTGTTGGGTGTTATTTTTGTAGGTGAGGATGTTGTTAGGTGTCATTATAGTAGGTGAGGATGTTGTTAGGCGAGTCATTATTGTAGGTGATGGTGCAGTTACGCGAGTCATTATTGTAGGTGGTGATGATGTTACGTGAGTCATTATTGTAGGTGATGATGATGTTAGGTGAGTCATTATGGTAGGTGAAGTTAGGTGAGTCATTATTATAGATGAGGATATTGTTGTTAAGTAGGTCATTATTGTAGGTAAGGATATTGTTAGGCAAGTCATGATTGTAAGTGAGGATATTGTTGATAGGGGAAATATTCATTGTCATTCATTCACTTGTTTTCTTCCCAGAAATTACTATTATTATTATATTATTATTACAGTATTTCTGTTACATAAGTAATGACCTCCATTTTCAGAGTTGATAAATTTGTGTTGACAGAATAGTGTGTATAACATGCTGGAGAGTGATACATTGTTCCACCACACTCATGAGATGACCCTGGATGAAGAGCGACTACTAACCTTTCGTCGACTCAAGAAACTCTTAGCAACACAATACACAGATCCTACACATATTCTGAGTGATTATAGAAGGGTAAGTCTGTACAGTGTTACACTATGCATGGCTTGTAATTACAGTAGTCCCCCCATATCTACAGGGAACATGTTCCAAGACCTACCATGGATACCTGAAATAGTGGATAGTATCGAACCCTATATATAAATCATTTTTCCTTTACATATATACCTTTGATAAAGTTTAATTGATAAATTATTCAGAATAAGTCTAGAATTAACACATTTTAACTGATAGGAAGCATTTCACTGCTTCTTTTTGACTTAGAAGAACTGCAGGCCTCTACTTTTGTGCTTTGGGGCCATTGTTAAGTAAAATTATGGGTTATTTTTGGGCCAGAGTAAACCATGCTTAACTGAAACTGCTGATATCGAATCTGTGGATATGGGGTCGTACTATTTATTATCATATTATTTTTTTTTTATTATCACACTGGCCGATTCCCACCAAGGCAGGGTGGCCCGAAAAAGAAAAACTTTCACCATCATTCACTCCATCACTGTCTTGCCAAAAGGGTGCTTTACACTACAGTTTTTAAACTTCAACATTAACACCCCTCCTTCAGAGTGCAGGCACTGGAGGAGGGGTGTTAATGTTGCAGTTTAAAAACTGTAGTGTAAAGCACCCTTCTGGCAAGACAGTGATGGAGTGAATGATGGTGAAAGTTTTTCTTTTTCGGGCCACCCTGCCTTGGTGGGAATCGGCCAGTGTGATAATAAAAAAAAATAATATGATAATAAATAGTACGACCCCATATCCACAGATTCGATATCAGCAGTTTCAGTTATCCATGGTTTACTCTGGCCCAAAAATAACCCATAATTTTACTTAACAATGGCCCCAAACCACAAAAGTTTTTTTTTAACCTGCTGGCCATCTCTTACTAAGGTAGTGTGACTCCCCAAAAAAGAAAACACATTCATTGTCGTTAATTCAATAGCTATGTTGCCAGAAGTACATAAATATCACAGTTAAAATGACATTCTGAACTGTAACATCCTCACCTGTCCTTCAGATTGCATGTACTGCCCTTCCCACTTCTAGGAGTCAAGACCAGCTAACTGGTTTCCCTGAATTCCTTCATGAATATCACCTTGCTCCCACTAACAGCTCATCATGCCATGAAAACCATTTATCTCTACTCAGTCTGATCTAACACACACAAGCTTGCTGGGTACTCAGACTCTTAGCCCTCAAAAAAACCTTGTACGCCCTCATTCCTGTTCTTTTTTTTTTTTCTACAGCCCCCACCCTTTCTTTATTCCACTCACAATTTACTTTATTTGTTCAAATGACTACCTCACCGGCAACTACCCGAACACACTGTTCCTAGCTCCGACTAACCCATACGAAGTCTCCCTTATTATCAACGCACTAAAAAACAAGGCAGGAGATTTAAATACCTTACCACCCCTTATATACAAAAAAGTGTCACAAGTGCTATCACCAATCATTGCAACACTCTTTAACAAATCCATTGAATCCTCCACCTTCCCTACAGTACTCAAAATAGCAAGGGTCACCCCGATCCACAAAGGAGGAGACCAAACAGAGTTGAGTAACTATAGGCCAATATCCAACTTACACCCTCTCTCAAAAATCTTCGAAAAATTAATTCATAAACGAATCTACTCCTACCTTATCTCCCAAAACATACTCAACCCCTGCCAATTTGGATTCAGGCCTAATAAAAATACTAATGATGCTATTATACACATGCTAGAACATATATACACTGCAATAGAGAAAAAAGAAGTCCCACTGGGGATCTTCATTGACTTACGTAAAGCTTTTGATACAGTTGACCATGACTTGCTCCACGTAAAATTGTCACACTATGGTATAAGAGGGCACTCCCTCAACTACCTCAAGTCTTACCTCAGCAACAGAAGCCAATATGTGTACGCAAATGGGGCAAACTCTTCTGCACAACCAATTACAGTTGGTGTCCCACAGGGAAGTGTCCTTGGCCCTCTTCTCTTTCTCCTATACATAAATGACCTTCCAAATGCTTCGCAATTACTCAAACCCACACTATTTGCAGATGACACTACATACGTCTTCTCTCACCCGAGCCCAGTCACGCTAGCCAATACTGTAAATACCGAATTACAGAAAATATCTACCTGGATGAGGACTAACAAACTTACACTAAACATTGACAAAACCTACTTCATTCAGTTTGGTAACAGAGCTACAGATGTCCCTCTTAACATAATGATAAACGGATCACCTATCACAAAACTAACAGAGGGAAAATTCTTAGGAATCCACCTTGATAATAGACTCAAATTTCATACACTTTTTTTTTTTTTATTATCACACCGGCCGATTCCCACCAAGGCAGGGTGGCCCGAAAAAGAAAAACTTTCACCATCATTCACTCCATCACTGTCTTGCCAGAAGGGTGCTTTACACTACAGTTTTAAACTGCAACATTAACACCCCTCCTTCAGAGTGCAGGCACTGTACTTCCCATCTCCAGGACTCAAGTCCGGCCTGCCGGTTTCCCTGAATCCCTTCACAAATGTTACTTTGCTCACACTCCAACAGCACGTCAAGTATTAAAAACCATTTGTCTCCATTCACTCCTATCAAACACGCTCACGCATGCCTGCTGGAAGTCCAAGCCCCTCGCACACAAAACCTCCTTTACCCCCTCCCTCCAACCCTTCCTAGGCCGACCCCTACCCCGCCTTCCTTCCACTACAGACTGATACACTCTTGAAGTCATTCTGTTTCGCTCCATTCTCTCTACATGTCCGAACCACCTCAACAACCCTTCCTCAGCCCTCTGGACAACAGTTTTGGTAATCCCGCACCTCCTCCTAACTTCCAAACTACGAATTCTCTAGTTTGGAAGTTAGGAGGAGGTGCGGGATTACCAAAACTGTTGTCCAGAGGGCTGAGGAAGGGTTGTTGAGGTGGTTCGGACATGTAGAGAGAATGGAGCGAAACAGAATGACTTCAAGAGTGTATCAGTCTGTAGTGGAAGGAAGGCGGGGTAGGGGTCGGCCTAGGAAGGGTTGGAGGGAGGGGGTAAAGGAGGTTTTGTGTGCGAGGGGCTTGGACTTCCAGCAGGCATGCGTGAGCGTGTTTAATAGGAGTGAATGGAGACAAATGGTTTTTAATACTTGACGTGCTGTTGGAGTGTGAGCAAAGTAACATTTGTGAAGGGATTCAGGGAAACCGGCAGGCCGGACTTGAGTCCTGGAGATGGGAAGTACAGTGCCTGCACTCTGAAGGAGGGGTGTTAATGTTGCAGTTTAAAACTGTAGTGTAAAGCACCCTTCTGGCAAGACAGTGATGGAGTGAATGATGGTGAAAGTTTTTCTTTTTCGGGCCACCCTGCCTTGGTGGGAATCGGCCAGTGTGATAAAAAAAAAAAAAAAAAAAAAAAAAAAAAAAAAAGTGTATGAAATTTGAGTCTATTATCAAGGTGGATTCCTAAGAATTTTCCCACATATACATCAAATTTCTAAGAAAATTTCCAAGACTGTAGGCATACTATCGAAGATACGGTACTATGTTCCACAGTCAGCCCTCCTGGCCCTATATCACTCTCTTATTTACCCCTATCTCACCTATGGAATTTGTGCATGGGGCTCAACAACAATTAACCATCTCAGACCACTAATTACCCAACAAAAGGCTGCAGTTAGAATGATAACAAATTCTCACTACAGGCAGCACACTCCACAAATATTCAATACACTAAACCTACTCACCATACAAAACATCCGTACTTATTACTGCACCTATTACATACATAGAACACTTAACTCTGATATTAACCCTCCCCTCAAACATCTCCTTGCCAACCTCAACAGAACACATGACCATAACACAAGGCACAGATCACTCTTTGATGTTCCTCGTGTCCATCTCACACTATGCAAAAACTCAATGCACATAAAAGGCCCTAAAATCTGGAATTCATTACCTGTAAATATAAAAGAAACACAACCTGTTTATAAATTCAAGTCTCTTCTCAAAGATTACTTACTCACCCAAAACCAAATAAATACTGAATAACTGAACATTATAAATTGTATATCTTAAATGTTTCTCACAATTATATCACATAAATGTTAAACCTAAAACCCAATCTAACTTTATTATTTTTTAAATACACTACCTAACAGAATCACTACCTAACTGAATGCAACCATATGACCTGTCTTTGTAATACTCACTTGTGCTTTATAGTTATCTGTTTACATTAATGTTTTATCACTGATTTCATCATTGCTTAGTAGCAGCGCTGTATAGTCCTTGTGGCTTAGCGCTTCTTTTTGATTATAATAATAATAATAATCATTGCTTAGTTAATCTTAAGTTAATTTTAAGCCAGCCTGTAATGCTATGCATAGTATAAGTGGCTTTGGCATACTGCTCTTATCTGTATTTTTTTTGTACCTCTGTATGTGTGCACAAATTGGAAATAAATAAATAAATAAAATAAACATCAACTTTCTCACATATCTTCACCTTAAGAAAAATATGGAAGATAGCTTGACACATTATATATCACCTATAGAGGAAGTAAATGTAGAGCAGACTATTGATTTAAGGGCTTTTCAAATGGACAGAATCCACTGGTTCAGTTGACTCCTAAATGATGAAGTCCATTGGTTGTAGAACTGTTCATTATTATTTCAATCACAAAAAGCAGTCTCCTCTGTTTGCCACAATCGCCTTTCCAAGCCACCTGCCTTCCCCTGTTAGGTCATTAAATTTTGAGTTTTCTGTATTCTGATATTTGGGAGTGGACATGGCAGCCAATGAGTCTGTGAAAAACAAAGTTAGCTATGGAATAGATGAAGAGAAAAAAATTAGTTTGTATGTTGAGAAATCTGTGGAAAGAAGATAACGTTTATAAAGGGATTCAGGGGAAACCAGTCTGCTGGACTTGAGTCTTGGAAGGTGGGAGGTACAGTGACTGTACTCTGAAGGATAGATGATGTTACAGTTCAGGTCATTTGAATTGTGATGTCTGCTCACTTTTGACAAGAAAATTGTTGAATGAGTGATAGTGAATTATTTTCTTTTTTGGGTCACCCTTTCCAGGGAAAAGACAGCTGGTGTGTTAAGAAAATTCTTAACCTTGATAATACACAGTTCTGTCAGGTTGATGAATAAGAAACAGGGGCAACACTTGGGTATCTTTATTGCTGAAAAGTTTTGTCTGTAGAAAAGGCTTTCTCAGTTAAATACAGAAGTTGTTTTGATGTGGTCAGTTCCTCAAGCATGAAGGCATACAGCCAGAAGCGAGATGAAGCAGGTGTTGATGTTCACAGGTGAACATCACCTATGAGCAGAAGTAGGTCATGCTAAACATCTGTTTGGCAAAGAGTTGTAGAATATTACATTTGTAACAATATGACATAGTATTGTTTCCAATAAGTAATTCATTATTAAAGGTATACAGTACTGATTAGTTGATGAATAAGATACATTTGTAACACTGGTGTTGCAAATGTATCTTAGTCATCAAAAGGCTTCTTCTGCTCTAGTATATAAGGTCTGACCTTATGCCAGGGATTTAGGATTGAAGGACTGACTACTTTCTACTGAGGGTGACAGACTGATCACCTTACAGGAAGGGTTGGAGGAAGGGGATAAAGGAGGTTTTGACTGCTAGAGGCTTAACCATCCAAGAAACTTGTGTAAGTGTATAAAATCAAAGTGAATGGAGACAAGTGGTTTTTATGAGTCCTGCCTATGGACTCAGAGCCTGATAGGTCTGAATCCACAGTCATGATGTGGTAGAACTTCTTCCTCGTATAGGATAGTTGAGGGTGAGAGCCATTCTTCATTCTGCTTCACTCACCAGCTCTGGCCACTGAATGACTAAGTCAGGAGTGTCCCCTCAACCATTCAGGAAGTTTTGCACATAAATGATGAATCCTACAAGTGCTTTGTGTTGGAAGGATCCTCTGTGGTTCATCAGGAGTTGTCCAGGATTGACTTGTCTAGAATTTCAAGTGTGAGATGACTCCCTCTTTCAGTTTTTGCCACTTGCCAAGAGGGTGCACCTTGATCCTGATTTTGGGCCTGTGAATCCCACTAGACACTCCGATTTGCCCAGCCCCAAGTCTAGGATCTTCATTTGTCCCTGTGTGGCTGAATAAGTACCAGAAAGCTCAGTTGCTAAACAAGTAACCAGCAGCATGACAAGTGTCATGGAAATGTTAAAGTCTGTGCTTGATGCCTTTGTCATTGCTCTCTACATATGTGCATGGATCTTGCTGAGGATCACATGTCTTTACATTATGCAGATGAAAACATGAATTCCTACAACTTTTCCAGGTCTTAGGAACATTCATGAGTGTGGACCTTTTTTGAGTCTCGGACACCTTTGTCCATAGTGATTTGAGTGGTCAACACTATCTCTCTTCCTTAGGGCTTAGCAGGCCTCAAGCCTCAGGATATGGGATGTTCCACAGTTAGGCCTTTCTGTGTATTTCCTATATACAGGTTGACCAGGAAAAACAAAGGTCAGTATTTTGGCAGGAAACTTGATAATGAGACAGGATTGTTTAATTTGAATGGGAATGAAGGAAGCTTTGGTTGTCCTCAAGGCCTTGATGTTTTATTTCATATTTGCCTGTATTTTATTCCATCTCTCAAACATAGAGAAATTTCATTTATCAAACAAAATCACTGTTAGTGTTTACTCACTTTATTAATTCAATAAATGCATAGCATCCTAGAGGGTTTCTTTTGTGCTTAACAATATTTTAATATATAAACTACGTTTTGTGAAATTCAGAAAGAAATGAAGTTTGTTTGTATAGTGAAGCATTTTTTTTGCAAGGAATTAGACCTTTCCCTCCATTCTTTGGACTGAATTTAATTACCTCCTTTTCCCAAGGCTCTGTATAACCTCCACAGGTTTAGCACTCCTCCATGAAATAAATAGATTAATAAAATCTGGTTGGTCAGCAGTTGTGCATGATCCTTGAGAAGATGACTTGTGAAGACAACACATCCTCTCATGTTCTCATTGTTTCACCTATTAAGGTTCTGCTCATTAGTGTTATAATTCACTTCAGGATGCCAATGCATAATTACAGGTTGTATTAATATTGGTAGAATTACTGACAATGTTAAGTAAAAGGACACAAATGCAACTAATGTGACATTTTATTGTGGCAATGTTTTGCTCTCCAGGAGCTTTATCAAGTTGTTACAAACAATATACGGACACACAGGGTATATATAGGCTTAGAGTGAGGTGTAATACTAGTGGTAATAGTACAGTGGACCCTCGGTTTTTGTGTTTAATCAGTTAAAGAGCCATTGGCCAAAACTGAAATCTGCCAAAATCGAAACCATTTTCCTCATAAGAAATAATGTAAATTGAATTAATCCGTTCCAGACACCCAG
Organism: Cherax quadricarinatus; assembly: GCF_038502225.1. Taxonomy (NCBI): domain Eukaryota; kingdom Metazoa; phylum Arthropoda; class Malacostraca; order Decapoda; family Parastacidae; genus Cherax; species Cherax quadricarinatus. The sequence continues at coordinate 27,604,015 of NC_091321.1, read as the reverse complement.
AATTATCGACAAAATTTTTTTTTTTACCTTAACCCTTTGACTGTTTTGAACGTATATATACGTCTTATGAGGTACCGTGTTTGACGTATATACAGTGGTCCCTTAATTATCATCCTTAATCCGTTCCTGGAAGTGGGACTGTTATCGAAATAGACGATTTTCGAATCATTTTTCCCATAAGAAATAATGTAAATCCAATTAATTCGTTCCAGACACCCAGAAGTATCAACAACAATTTTTTTTTTTTACCTAAAAGATAGATTTACATGCACAAAAGAATGAACATTCAACATGACAGTTACCTTTATTAAAGGCTGTTGTTGATGAATGGAAGACAGGGAGGAGGAGAGAGGGAAAAGAGGTTATTGTTTGGAAGGGGAATCCCCCTCCATAAGGACTCTAGGTCACTTCAGAGGTCACTTCCCTAGCATAAATATAGATTTACATGCAGTGTTCCTCCTTTCTTATAAGAACATAAGAATGGAGGAACACTGCAGAAGGCCTACTGGCCCATGCCAGGCAGGTCCTTATCAAAACGACTACTACCTAAAGCTTCCCTAGAAATAACTCCCGTACCCAATGACACCAATCAAACCCAGCCCCTCCCACTCATATATTTGTCCAGTCTCTTCTTAAAGCTACCCAGGGTCCTAGCCTCTATCACCCCACTGGGAAGACTGTTCCACGCATCTACAACTCTGTTAGAAAACCAGTACTTACCTATGTCTTTTCTAAATCTAAACTTATCCAACTTAAATCCATTATTCCTGGTTCTTACCTGTTTCGATACCCTCAGTACTTTATTAATATCTCCCTTGTTTATGCCAGTCATCCACTTATACACTTCAATGATATCTCCCCTCATTCTACGCCTCTCCAGAGAGTGGAGATTTAAGGCTTTGAGTCTATCTTCATACGGGAGGTTCCTTACACAGTAAATCATTTTAGTCATTCTTCTCTGTATGTTCTCTAATGAGTCTATATCCATCCTGTAGTAAGGGGACCAAAACTGAGCAGCATAATCTAAATGAGGCCTCACTAGTGATGTATAGAGCTGTAAAATAACTTTTGGACTTCTGTTACTTATACTTCTTGAGATAAATCCAAGTAATCTGTTGGCCTTGTTGCGCACACTAAGGCACTGCTGTCTTGGCTTTAGATTTCTGCTTACCATGACTCCCAAGTCTTTTTCACATTCTGTATGATCAAGCTCTACTTCACCTAGATTATAGCTTCGAGGGTTATTTTCATTACCAAGGGCAAGTACCTTACACTTATCCACATTGAACTTCATCTGCCATTTTTCAGACCAAGACATTAATTTGTCCAAATCGTCCTGGAGTTCATTGATATCCTCCTCAGAGTGAATTATACGGCCTATCTTTGTATCATCTTATGCTCTAAAAGCTATGGCTTGGGTAGTTTCAAATTTAGGTTGGATAAGTACACGAGTGAGAGGGGTTGGATTTGAGTTGGACTTACCTGAGCTTATTGTTTGGGTAGCATTTGTTCTGTTAGTGGGTTGGATTTGTGAAGGAACGGCCTAGTATGGGCCAACAGGCTTATTGCAGTGTTCCTCCTTTCTTATGTTCTAGAAGCTATGGCTTGGGTAGTTTCAAATTTAGGTTGGATAAATACACGAGTGAGAGGGGTTGGATTTGAGTCGGACTTGCACCTGAACTTATTGCTTGGGTAGCATTTGTTCTGTTAGTGGGTGGGATTTGTGATGGACTGGCCTAGTATGGGCCAGCAGGCCTACTGCAGTGTTCCTCCTTTCTTATGTTCTTATTGGAGACTTGTTTGTGTGAGGGAGGGATGGCAAGTTTATTGTTGGAGAATATGACACTAATATCAACTCTCCGGCTTATTTATCTATCACAGTTCAACTAATATGACAATAAACAATGTTAATAACATAGAAACATGGAATATACTCTAGAATGAATAAAAAAGTCATTACGTATGTCACGAGAGGTGTTGTGTTGTGTTGTTGTTGGGTGTATAAGGGCCACTGAGAGTAAGCTGTCCATAATGGTGGTGAAGCAGCAGCTGAGGCGCCAGTGTTTTTTGTAGCCCTATATAACTCCAACAACATTGGAGGAGTTGGTAGAATCACTGAATCACTAAAGAAGGAACCCTCTGCCACCATCACTACTACCTTCTACCACTATTACAACTGTTACCACCATCACTACTACCTTCTACCACTATTACAACTGTTACCACCATCACTACTACCTTCTACCACCATCACTACTGCCATCAACCACTATCACAACTGCTTCCACTCTATCACCACCACCTTTGTATTTTTCTACAAACTTTTTCATAAATTATGTGCGTTTCTCACATTCTTTACCAAAGGGCTGGCACTAGAAGCTTTCTTTGGAGTCATGGTAGCTTATTTAGCACTTGCAAGCACTAAAATCAATGGAATATTATGAAATATTTCGTAGGAGCAAGTGAGGGGACCGTCGCTCACTGGTAAACAATGGCACACTGGCTGCGAAGGCAGGCCCAGGCGGCAGGCGGCTCAGAGCGTGAGTACGCATCCCGGACGAAGGACAATTAGCGAGTTAATGGACCATTTGTGAGCCAATGTTTAGATGAAATAACGGGACTATTTCCGAAATGGACGACTTTCAGGCCGGACGATTATTGAGGGACCACTGTATACTCATAAATTCTAGCGGCTTCAAATCAAGCAGGAGAAAGCTGGTAGGCCCACATGTGAGAGAATGGGTCTGTGTGGTCAGTGTGCACCATATAAAAAAAATCCTGGAGCATGCAGTGCATAATGAGAAAAAAAAATCCGACTTTTTAAATAAAATGCCGATTTTGTGGTCCACTTTTGTATAGTATTTATGGTTGTATACTCGTTTTCTTGGTCTCATTTGATAGAATGGAAAACATATTATAGAAATAAAGGTGATTTTGATTGTTTTTACTATAAAAAGAGCCTGGAAATAGAGCTCAAAGTAGTGGGGAAATGTTTGATTTTTTGCCGATGTTCAAAAGTAAACAAATGATATCATTGTCCAACTAGCCATTCTAATATGCATTCATGAATGGGTTGACATTATTTGTACAGTTATTACAATACTGCAGTAGTCAGCATAACAGTAAATCTTCTATTTTTTGTTTGAATAAAAATTCAAAATAGAAAACAAGAGTAATATCACAGGAGCCTGGAGACATGACTGATGAAGAAAGAAAATGTTATTTTAGAGTCAGGAATATCTGCATTGTTCATTCTGGACCTTATTTTGAAATTGTCATATTTTTTAATTTTCGTGAAATTAGCCAAATTGCAAAATTCTGACCACGTTATTGGTTAGTTGAAATCGGTAAATGGGCAGTTTCTTGTACTCAATCGATAGAAAAAATGGAATTCTAAAGAAATAGCTATGAGTTTGGTCGACTGGAACAATGGAATTAGCCGAAAATAGGGCTCAAAGTGGGCGAAATTCCCGATTTGTAAATATCGCCGAGGTCACTAACTTCGCGAGAGCGTAATTCCATCAGTTTTCCATCAATTTTTTTTTTTGTATCATTACAATTGGGAAAAGATTCTCTACCATTTCATGAGAAATTTTTTTTTTTTTTGCGACACCAGGAGACACCTCAGGATTGGGGGTTGCGACAGTCAAGGGGTTAAAGATAGATTTACATGCACAAAAGAATGAACATTACACATGACACTTACCTTTATTGAAAGCTGTTGTTGATGGATGGAAGACAAGGAGGAGGGGAGAGGGAAGAGAGAGTATTGTTTGGAAGGGGAATCTCCCTCCATAAGGACTCTAGGTACCAAGTCCTTATCAGGGGTCACTTCCCTAGCTTAACCCTTTGACTGTTGCAACCCCCAATCCTGAGGTGTCTCCTGGTGTTGCAAAATTTAAAAAAAAAAAATAATTTTTTCTTATGAAATGATAGAAAATCTTTTTCAGATTGTAAAGACACCAAAAAAACGAAATTTGATGGAAAACTGACGGAATTACGCTCTCGCGAAGTTAGCGACCTCGGCGATATTTACAAATTGGTGATTTCGCCCACTTTGAGCCCTATTTTCGGCTAATTCCATTATTCCAGTCAACCAAACTCATAGCTATTTCTTCAGAACTCCATTTTTTCCATCGATTGAGTACAAGAAACTACCCATTTACCGATTTCAACTACCCAATATCATAGTCAGAAATTTGCAATTTGGCCAATTTCACGAAAATTAAAAAATATGACAATTTCAAAATAAGGACCAGAATGAACAATGCAGACATTCCTGGCTCTAAAATAACATTTTCTTTGTTCATCAGTCATGTCTCCAGGCCCCTGTGATATTACTCTTGCTTTTTATTTTGAAATTTTATTCAAACAAAAAATAGAAGATTTACTGTTATGCAGACTACTGCAATACTGTAATAATTGTAAAAATTACATCAACCCATTCATGACTGCATATTAGAATGGCTATTTGGACATTTATTGGACAATGACATCATTTGTTTACTTTTGAACATTGGCAAAAATCAAACATTTCCTGTACTTTGTGCTCCATTTCCAGGTTCTTTTTATAGTAAAATTAATCAAAATCGCCTCTATTTCTATAATATAGTTTCTATTCTATCAAATGAGACCAAGAAAATGAGAATACAACCACAAATACTATACGAAAATAGACCACAAAGTTGGCATTTTAATTAAAAAAAATGGTCGGAGTTTTTTTTTCTCATTATGCACTGCGTGCTCCAGGATTTTTTTTATATGGTGCACACTGACCACACAGACCCATTCTCTCACATGTGGGCCTACCAGCTTTCTCCTGCCTGATTTGAAGCTGCTAGAATTTATGAGTATATATACGTCAAACACGTTACCTCGCAAACGTATACAGTATATACGGCCGCGACAGTCAAAGGGCTAAATATAGATTTACATGCAGAAAAGAATGACAAATAAATATAAAGCACTAATAAAATGTATAAATGAACATTTAGCATCACACTTTCCTTTATTGAAAAGACTTGTTAATTTATTGCAGACCGGGTGGAGGGGGAAGGGAGGCGAGTTTATTGTTGGAGAATATGACACTAATATCAACTCTATGGCTTATTTATGTATCACAGTTCAACTAATATGACATAAACAATATTAATAACATAGAAACATGACAAATACTCTAGAATGAATAAAATAAGTCATTATGTACGTAACGACAGGTGTTCTATTGTTGTTGTTGTTGGGTGTATAAGGGCCAATGTGAGCATAAGCTGTACATAATGTTGGTGAAGGCTGCAGCTGAGGTGGTGGTGTTTTCTGTTGGCCTATATAACTCCAACATTGGAGGAGTTAGTAAAATCGCTGAATCACTGAAGTAGGCACCCTCTACCACCATCACCCTTTATCACCATCACTACCACCCTCTACTACCATCACTACCCCCCTCTACCACCATCACTACCCTCCTTTACCACCATCACAACCACTACCACCCTCTACCACCATCACTACCACCCTCTACCACCATCACAACCACTACCACCCTCTACCACCACAACTTTTGTATTTTTCTACAAACTTTTTCTTGAATTATATCTTGTTTCTCATATTCTTTACCAAAGGGCTGGCACTAGAAGCTTTCTTTGGGCCCATGGTGGCTTATTTAGCAGTCACACACAATAAACAAGTGGCAAAAACAATGGATTATTGTGAAATGTTTTGTATGACCTGGCAGGATATGTTCACTCACCGAGAAACAACACTACATTGGCTGAGAATGGTGTGGGAGGAGGCTTTGTCTGTGTGCTGGGTACTGGACAGGTTTCGTATGATTGACGAAAATGGAGGTAATTGACAAAAACAGAACCAAAAAATCAACGAAAAAAGTCGGCCAAAACCGAAATCGGCGATAACGAAGATTAGTGAAAATGGAGGGTCCACTGTAGTAGTAATATTAGTTGTAGTAGTAGTGGTAATACTATATGGTAGAACAATCAACTTGCACATGAGTAAAAGGTTATAAAAGCTATTACTTGGGTAGCATAAAAAAGGTTACACAAATATTTCTGCTGCAGGTTGGATTAGAGAAGGCCTGTATCAGTGTTCCTCCTCTGTAATGTGCTTGTGTAGTATTATCAGGAGAGACTATGTGATGGCAGGGTTTACTATTTCTGGGAGGCTTTTCACTAAGACTTCAGAGATGATGAAGCTGCCTTTGTTTTGTTTAATTGTGTTAGAAACAGTGATTAATGCTGAGTCAAGGCACTTGCGTCTGCGGAAATTAGTTTGTAAAGTAAAAGGACACAAGTGCAACTAATGTGACATTTATTGTGGCAATGTTTCGCTCTCCAGGAGCTTTATCAAGCCATTACAAACAATACATGGACACAGAGGGTATATAAAGGCTCAGAGTGAGGTGTAATACTAGTGAGGTACCATTTCGATGTTCACTAGTGGTAGTAGTAGTAGTAGTGGTAGTGACAAAAGTAATACAATATGGTAGAGCAATTAATTCGCACATGAGTAAAAGGATATAAAAGCTATTACTTGGGTAACATAAAAATAGGTTGGACAAATATAGACTGGAATGAGGCAGCTTGTTTCAGTGTTCACTCTCTGTGCTTTGTGTAGTATAACAGGAGAGACTATGTGATGGCAGGGTTTACTGTTTTCAGGAGGATTCTTGCTAAGACTTCGGAGATGGTGAAGCTTCCGTTGTTTTGTTTAATTGTATTCGAAACAGCGATCAGTGCTGATTTGAGGCACTTGCGTCTGCGGAAATTAGTTTCTTTGATCACTAATTGGGCGTCTCTGAATTTCATGAGATGATTGGTGGAATTTCGGTGTTGTACACAGGCGTTGTTCAAGTTATCGTTCCTACATGCGTAAATGTGTTCATTGAGGCGGGTGTCGAGGTTTCTGGCTGTTTCACCTACGTAAATCTTGTCACAGCCTCCACAGGGTATAATGTAAACTCCTGCATTGACTGGTTCGTGGTGCTTGGATTTTGTCCTGGTTATATCCTTTATTGAAGTGCTAGAAGCGATGGCGACTCTGGTGTTAGCTTGTGAAAGTACTTTTGAGACGTTCAGTGCAACCTGGCTGTTGGGAAGAATTATAACTTTGCTGGGAGTGGTGTTGATGCGTGGAGAATTTATGATCTGAAGAGCTCTTTTCTTGCAATCTTTGATGAAAAAAGAAGGAAAATGTAACTCAGTGGATGGTGAATGTATGTACACTCCTCGTCAAGAAACTCAGGACTACAAATTCGGTATGCTCTTAGGAAAAACCCGATGATGATGCCTCATTTGGTCTTGGTATCTTGACTGGAATAGAAGTGTGTGAGATCATTTTTATTGGTGGGTTTTCGATAAACTTGAAATCTTAGGTTGTTGTCTACTTTGTGAATGAGGACGTCGAGGAAAGGTAGCTTGTCATTGGACTCTTCTTCTAGTGTAAACTGGATCGCCGGTTCAACTGTGTTGAGCCTTGCCTGAAGATCCCGTACATCAAAACGTTTTGGAGTTATTACGAGGACATCGTCCACGTAACGTAACCAAGTGACACTTGAAGGGATGATGTTGGAGAAGTGTTCGGACTCTAGGTGTTCCATGTATAAGTTGGCTAGGACGGCACTTATGGGGGACCCCATTCCCATGCCGTAGGTTTGTTTGTAGAGCTTGTTATTGAAAGAAAAACAGTGAAATTAACACAGAGTTCAATTAAGTCAACAAAATCTCCGGGAGGTAGAGGAAGATTAAGGTCCTGATTGACTTTACGTCATAGAACCTCGATGGCTTTTTTGGTAGGTACTTTTGTGAAGAGGGAAGTCACATCCAAACTGCTTAGTTTCTTGTTACGGATGGAGAGGTTACAGATGCGGTTGAGAAGGTCACCTGAGTGTTTAAGATGAGCGGGACTGATGGTCCCCAGAAGGCAGGAAAGATGTTTGGCAAGAACTCCGGCTAGTTTGTGTGGAGCACTGCCTATTCCTGATGTGATTGGTCTGAGTGGAATATTGTGCTTATGGGTCTTGGGTAAACCATACATGTGTGCTGGTTTAGGGTTGCTTGGTAACAAGTACAGAAGTTTCTTCCCTTCTCTAGATTTGAGTATTTGTCTGGTTTTGTATAGAAAATCTTTGGTGAGCGTCTCCCACTGTTGAGCGCTGATGGTTTCGGAAATTAGTTTCTTTGATCACTAATTGGGCCTCTCTGAATTTCATGAGATGATTGGTGGAATTTCAGTGTTGTATGAGGCAAAGAAGGGAATGTATGAAAGTATAGTAGTACCAACACTGTTATATGGATGTGAAGCTTGGGTGGTAAATGCAGCAGCGAGGAGACGGTTGGAGGCAGTGGAGATGTCCTGTCTAAGGGCAATGTGTGGTGTAAATATTATGCAGAAAATTCGGAGTGTGGAAATTAGGAGAAGGTGTGGAGTTAATAAAAGCATTAGTCAGAGGGCAAAAGAGTGGTTGTTGAGGTGGTTTGGTCATTTAGAGAGAATGGATCAAAGTAGAATGACATGGAAAGCATATAAATCTATAGGGGAAGGAAAGAGGGGTAGGGGTCGTCCTCGAAAGGGTTGGAAAGAGGGGGTAAAGGAGGTTTTGTGGGCGAGGGGCTTGGACTTCCAGCAAGCGTGCATGAGCGTGTTAGATAGGAGTGAATGGAGACGAATGATACTTGGGACCTGACGATCTGTTGGAGTGTGAACAGGGTAATATTTAGTGACGGGATTCAGGGAAACCAGTTATTTTCATATAGTCGGACTTGAGTCCTGGAAATGGGAAGTACAATGCCTGCACTTTAAAGGAGGGGTTTGGGATATTGGCAGTTTGGAGGGATATGTTGTGTATCTTTATACGTATATGCTTCTAAGCTGTTGTATTCTGAGCACCTCTGCAAAAGCAGTGATAATGTGTGAGTGTGGTGAAAGTGTTGAATGATGATGAAAGTATTTTCTTTTTGGGGATTTTCCTTCTTTTTTGGGTCACCCTGCCTCGGTGGGAGACGACCGACTTGTTGAAAAAAAAAAAAAATGCCTGCGTGTAACATCGCTTCATCATCTCTGAAGTCATAGCAAGAATCCTCCTGAAAACAGTAAACCCTGCCATCACATAGTCTCTCCTGCTAATACTACACAAGTGCATTACAGAGGTGGAACACTGAAACAGGCCTTCTCTAATCCAACATCCAACAGAAATATTTGTCTAACCTATTTTTTCTGCTACCCAAGTAATAGTTTTAATAACCTTTTACTCATGTGCAAGTTGTGAGTATTTTACCATATTGTATTATTACTACTGCTACAACTAATATTACAACTACTACTACCACTAGTGTTACACCTCACTGTAAGACTATATATATCCTCTGTGTCCATTTATTGTTTGTAAAGGCTTATAAAGCTCCTGGAGGGCAAAATGTTACCACAATAAAATGTCAAATTAGTTGCATTTGTCTCCATTTACTTAACATAATTACAGGTGTGTGAAGATATGGTGCATCCCTACATCTACATATTCCCCTTTATACTATGTTTCCTCACATATATCTGCCCATTTTTATGCCTTCTTCACCTCTAAAATTCATGGATTTGAACCCATGGTAAGTAGGTTCTAAACCTAGCATGTCAGCACTCTAATCACTACACAATGCCAACCTAATAAGATTCATTCAACTAGGTATATTGCTACATGCTAGGAAGGTTAGTTTTGGTCCCACTGTGATCATAGGTTCGTTTTATACAGACTCTGACTACAAATCCAGTTTTTACATACAATGACAGTTGTGGCATGATAAAGCTTAGTCCTTTCAGTGTCATTATAGTAACTTAAAATTGTAATCAGCATGATTATAAACATCTTAGGGATTGGGCAAGATTCAAACCCATGGCAAGCCAGTCCTAAAACTAGCAGGCCAGTATTTTAACCACTGTACAAGAGATGCTTAAGCCCCTCCCACTTAAAATCTCTTTCACTCTTTTCAACCATTTCTGGGATGACCCCTTTCCCTCTTTCCTTCTACCTAGGATTTACATGCTCTCTGTAATCTTATTCTTCCCCATGCTTTCGAAATACCCAAACTAACTAAACTACTCCTATATCTATACATGTATATAATTCTCTGCCATGCAAACTATAATGTACTTTCATTATGTTTATATGTTGTACTGGTGAATACACTTCTTAGATATTTTTAGTTTTCTCTCATAATCCCAGCCATTTAAAAATTGAACCACTTTAGGGACTTTACACAACCTTTGCATAGGCTCTCATTTATATCACTCTAGTACTTCATAACACATTGCTTTAAAGAACATATATTCATTTTTTTTTTATTATTATCACACTGGCCGATTCCCACCAAGGCAGGGTGGCCCAAAAAAGAAAAATTTTCACCATCATTCACTCGATCACTGTCTTGCCAGAAGGGTGCTTTACACTACAGTTTTTAAACTGCAACATTAACACCCCTCCTTCAGAGTGCAGGCACTGTACTTCCCATCTCCAGGACTCAAGTCCGGCCTGCCGGTTTCCCTGAATCCCTTCATAAATGTTACTTTGCTCACACTCCAACAGCATGTCAAGTATTAAAAACCATTTGTCTCCATTTACTCCTATCAAACACGCTCACGCATGCCTGCTGGAAGTCCAAGCCCCTTGCACACAAAACCTCCTTTACCCCCTCCCTCCAACCTTTCCTAGGCCGACCCCTACTCCGCCTTCCTTCCACTACAGACTGATACACTCTTGAAGTCATTCTGTTTCGCTCCATTCTCTCTACATGTCCGAACCACCTCAACAACCCTTCCTCAGCCCTCTGGACAACAGTTTTGGTAATCCCGCATCTCCTCCTAACTTCCAAACTACGAATTCTCTGCATTATATTCACACCACACATTGCCCTCAGACATGACATCTCCACTGCCTCCAGCCTTCTCCTCGCTGTAACATTCATCACCCATGCTTCACACCCATATAAGAGCGTTGGTAAAACTATACTCTCATACATTCCCCTCTTTGCCTCCAAGGACAAAGTTCTTTGTCTCCACAGACTCCTAAGTGCACCACTCACCCTTTTCCCCTCATCAATTCTGTGATTCACCTCATCTTTCATTGACCCATCCGCTGACACGTCCACTCCCAAATATCTGAATACATTCACCTCCTCCATATTCTCTCCCTCCAATCTGATATCCAATCTTTCATCACCTAATCTTTTTGTTATCCTCATAACCTTACTCTTTCCTGTATTCACTTTTAATTTTCTTCTTTTGCACACCCTACCAAATTCATCCACCAATCTCTGCAACTTCTCTTCAGAATCTCCCAAGAGCACAGTGTCATCAGCAAAGAGCAACTGTGACAACTCCCACTTTATGTGTGATTCTTTATCTTTTAACTCCACGCCAAGCCCATGATGACACTCTTCAGGTCACTTGTTCTATCTAGGCTGGAATATTGCTGCACACTAACAGCACCTTGCAAGGCAGGTGAAATTGCCGACCTAGAAAATGTACAGAGAACTTTCACGGCACGCATAACGGAGATAAAACACCTAAATTACTGGGAGCGCTTGAGGTTCCTAAACCTGTATTCCCTGGAACGCAGGAGGGAGAGATACATGATTATATACACCTGGAAAATCCTAGAGGGACTAGTACCGAACTTGCACACGAAAATCACTCACTACGAAAGCAAAAGACTTGGCAGACGATGCACCATCCCCCCAATGAAAAGCAGGGGTGTCACTAGCACGTTAAGAGACCATACAATAAGTGTCAGGGGCCCGAGACTGTTCATCTGCCTCCCAGCACACATAAGGGGGATTACCAACAGACCCCTGGCAGTCTTCAAGCTGGCACTGGACAAGCACCTAAAGTCAGTTCCTGATCAGCCGGGCTGTGGCTCGTATGTTGGTTTGCATGCAGCCAGCAGCAACAGCCTGGTTGATCAGACTCTGATCCACCAGGAGGCCTGGTCACAGACCGGGCCGCGGGGGCGTTGACCCCCGGAACTCTCTCTAGGTAAACTCCAGGTAAACGCCTCTTGCCAAAACCCTCACATTTACTTCTCTTACAACCCCATCTATAAATACGTATATTAACCCTTTGACTGTCGCGGCCGTATATATACGTCTTACGAGGTACCGTGTTTGACGTATATATACTCATAAATTCTAGCGGCTTCAAATCAAGCAGGAGAAAGCTGGTAGGCCCACATGTGAGAGAATGGGTCTGTGTGATCAGTGTGCACCATATAAAAAATATCCTGGAGCACGCAGTGCATAATAATAAAAAAAAAAACTCCGACCGATTTTTTTAATTAAAATGCCGACTTTGTGGTCTATTTTCGTATAGTATTTATGGTTGTATTCTCGTTTTCTTGGTCTCATTTGATAGAATGGGTAACATATTATAGAAATAGAGGTAATTTCGATTGATTTTACTATAAAAAGAACCTAGAAATGGAGCTCAAAGTAGGGGAAATGTTTGATTTTTGCCAATGTTCAGAAGTAAACAAATGATGCCATTGTCCAATAAATGTCCAACTAGCCATTCTGATAAGCAGTCATGAATGGGTTGATGTTATTTATACAATTATTACAGTATTGCAGTAGTCTGCATAATAGTAAGTCTTCTATTTTTTGTTTGAATAAAAATTCAAAATAGAAAGCAAGAGTAATATCAGAGGGGCCTGGAGACATGACTGATGAGCAAAGAAAATGTTATTTTAGAGCCAGGAATGTCTGCATTGTTCATTCTGAACCGTATTTTGAAGTCATATTTTTTAGTTTTCGTGAAATTGGCCAAATTGCAAATTTCTGACCACATTATTAGGTAGTTGAAATCGGTAAATGGGCAGTTTCTTGTACTCAATCAATAGGAAAAATGGAGTTCTAAAGAAATAGCTATGAGTTTGGGCGACTGGAACAATGGAATTAGCCGAAAATAGGGCTCAAAGTGGGCAAAATCGCCGATTTGTAAACAGCGCCGAGGTCGCTAACTTCGCGAGAGCATAATTCCGTCAGTTTTCCATCAAATTTCGTTTTTTTGGTGTCATTACAATCGGGAAAAGATTCTCTATCATTTCATAAGAAAAAATAATTTTTTTTTCTTTTTTAAATTTTTCGACACCAGGAGACACCTCAGGATTGGGGGTTGTGACAGTCAAAGGGTTAAACAACCATGGTGACATCACACATCCTTGTCTAAGGCCTACTTTTACTGGGAAATAATTTCCCTCTTTCCTACATACTCTAACTTGAACCTCACTATCCTCGTAAAAACTCTTCACTGCTTTCAGTAACCTACCTCCTACACCATACACCTGCAACATCTGCCACATTGCCCCCCTATCCACCCTGTCATATGCCTTTTCCAAATCCATAAATGCCACAAAGACCTCTTTGGCCTTATCTAAATACTGTTCACTTATATGTTTCACTGTAAACACCTGGTCCACACACCCCCTACCTTTCCTAAAGCCTCCTTGTTCATCTGCTATCCTATTCTCCATCTTACTCTTAATTCTTTCAATAATAACTCTACCATACACTTTACCAGGTATACTCAACAGACTTATCCCCCTATAATTTTTGCACTCTCTTTTGTCCCCTTTGCCTTTGTACAGAGGAACTATGCATGCTCTCTGCCAATCCCTAGGTACCTTACCCTCTTCCATACATTTATTAAATAATTGCACCAACCACTCCAAAACTATATCCCCACCTGCTTTTAACATTTCTATCTTTATCCCATCAATCCATACTGTTGATTAATAATTGTTATTGAGTAATGAATGTTAATGTAATTGAAGAAGCTTCTTACAACAGGTAGCAGCACTGGTTACCACAGTTGGTGGGTACGACTTTTCACTGTCAGCCAGAATGGGGCTCTTGAGAGACTTCATAATTTCTGGTATCCTTGGACTTGGAACCAAACGTCATTATGGGTATATAGATGCTCTCAACAACTTAAAGGTCAGTATGAAAATCATAAGTGGGGAACTGTGTGAACAAAGAACTTACTTTGGCAGGCAGAAAAGGTGGAATATGCTGTTCATATTCCAGTGCTCTACAGAAAACACTGGATTCTTTTTGTTTTTCTTATTTTACAACCATTTAAATGAGTATGTAGAATAAATAATACTAATCCAGTGAATATTGTATTAATTTTTGCTTGTATTTGTGAAAGCTTAAAGCAAATGTCCTCACCTCTTGCCTGTTATCATGACACAGAGAACAGGGTGTCGAGTGACACAGAGAGGAAGCGTGTTATGATGCAGAGAACAGGGTGTCGTGTGACACTGAGAGAAGGCATGTCGAGTGACACAGAGAAAAGGGTGTCTTGTGACACGGAGAGCAGGAGCGTTGTAACACAGAGACAAGGGTGTCTTATGACACAGAGTAGTAGGAGTGTCATGAGACTTAGGGAAAGGTAGTGTCTTGTGACACGGGGTAGGTAGGGTCATTACTACATTGTTAGTGTAATGTGATATTAATGCCAAAGAATATACTCTTATTTTATTATGTTTCTGTGTAAATCAAATAATACTCTTTTATCTTAAAGAATAATTTTACTGGTAAAGATTATAAAGTATTGTATGTGTTTTTGTTCTCCGGACTATATTGCATGTTGCAGGTTTGGTAATGGGCGAGTTTATTAACCCTTTGGGGTTCGGCAGGTCCTCTCAGAGACTTGTTCTTAGGGTCGGCCAAATTTAAAAAAAAAAAATTATTTTTTCTTATGAAAAGATAAAGAATCTTTTCCCGATCATAATGACACCAAAAGTATGAAATTTGATGGAAAACTTACGGAATTATGCCCACTTTGAGCCCTATTTTCGGCCAATTCCAGTGTACTAGTCAACAAAAATCATAACTATTTTGCTAGAACTCCATTTTTTCTATCGAATGAGTACAAGAAACCACCCATTTACCGATTTCAACTATCCAATAAAGTGGTCAGAATTTATCAATTTTGCCAATTTCACATAAATTTCAAAAGATGCCAGTTTCCGAATAGGGTCCAGAATAAACAAGAAAGACATTCCTGGCACTAAAATAACAAGTTCTCTGTTCGTTAGTCACATCTCCAGGCCCCTCTTATATTTCTTTGGCTTTCCACTTTGAATTTTTATTCTTACAAAAAAAATAAGATTTACTGTTATGCAGACTACTGCATTAGTGTAGAAATGGTATAAATAATATCAGCACACTTGTGAAAGAATATCAGACTCACCAGTTGATGTGTATTGGATGCTTGGCATGATTTGTTTACTTTTGAACTTTAGTAAAAATCGAACATTTCTGCTACTTTGAGCTCAATTTCAAGGTACTTTTCATTGTAAAACCAGTCAAAATCATCTCAATTTCTGTAATATGTCTTCCATTCTATAAAATGAGACCAAGAAAACTAGAATACAACAATAAATACCATACGAAAATACAGTGCAAAGTTGCTGTTTTAATCCAAAAACATGGTCAAAGTTTTTTATTTCTCATTACGCTCTGTGTGCTGCAGGATTTTTTTTATACTGCGTACACTGACCACATAGACCCATTCTTTCATATGTAGGCCTACCAGCTTTCTCTCACTAGATTTGAGGGGGCTAGAATTTAGGCGTACTAGAACGTCAAAAACCCTGGGTCGTAAGCCGTACTAGTACGTCCGAAACCCCCAAAGGGTTAATTATACTATAGGTCTATTAGTTTAACTTCCCCTAGAAGCTTCATTGCCAAATTTGTAATATTGTAATTCCCATGTTTGGCCCACCTTTTTATGACTTATGGTATTTATTATAATACATTGTACACTCTGTATTCTCTTGCTTATGCCACAGAAAGGTTTTTTTGTTGTATTCTTATTCCAAAAATCTATAATTTTTTAACTGATTGACTGTCGCAACCCCAAATCCTGAGGTGTCTCCTGGTGTCGAAAAATTTTTGAAAAAAAAAAAAAAAAATTATTTTTTCTTATGAAATAATAGAGAATCTTTTCCTGATGGTAATGACACCAAAAGAACAAAATTTGATGGAAAACTTATGGAATTATGCTCTTGCGAAATTAGCGACCTTGGTGATATATACGAATCGGCGATTTCTCCCACTTTGAGCCCTATTGTCGGCTAATTCTATTGTTCCAGTCGACCAAACTCATAGATATTTCTTTGGAACTCAATTTGTTCTAACGATTGAGTACAAGAAACTGCCCATTTACCAATTTCAACTACCCAATAACGTGGTCAGAAATTTGCAATTTGGCCAATTTCACAAAAATTAACAAATATGCCAATTTCAAAATAGGGTTCAGAATGAACAATGCAGACATTCCTGGCTCTAAAATAACATTTTCTTTGTTCATCAGTCACGTCTCCAGGCCCCTCTGGGGATGTGACTGATGCTTTTTATTTTGAATTTTTATTAAAACAAAAAATAGAAGATTTACTGTTCTGCAGACTACTGCAGTATTGTAATAATTGTATAAATAATATCAACCCATTCATGACTGCATATTAGAATGGCTAGTTGGATATTGGACAATGGCATCATATGTTTACTTTTGAACATTGGCATAAATCAAACATTTCCCCTACTTTGAGCTCCATTTCCAGGTTCTTGTTATAGTAAAATCAATCAAAATCTCCTCTATTTCTATAATATGTTTTCCATTCTATCAAATGAGACCAAGAAAACGAGAATACAACCATAAATACTATACGAAAATACACCACAAAGTCGGCGTTTTAATCCAAAAACACGGTCGGAGTTTTTTTCTCTCATTATGCACTGCGTGCTGCAGGATTTTTTTTTATATGGTGCACACTGACTACACAGACCCATTCTCTCACATGTGGGCCTACCAGCTTTCTCCTGCTGGATTTGAAGCCGCTAGAATTTTTGGGTATATATACGTCAAACACTGTGTCTGATAAGATATATATATATGACCTAAACAGTTAAAGGGTTAATTATTATTAATGAAAATAAACTTTGTTTTCCTAGGTAGTAGGTTGGTAGACAGCAACCGCCCAGGGAGGTACTACCGTCCTGCCAGGTGAGTGTAAAACGGAAGCCTGTAATTGTTTTACATGATGGTAGGATTGCTGGTGTCTTTTTTCTGTCTCATAAACATGCAAGATTTCAGGTACATCTTGCTACTTCTACTCACACTTAGGGCACACTACACATACATGTACAAGCATATACAGTGGACCCCTGGTTTACGATATTATTTCATTCCAGAAGTATGTTCAGGTGCCAGTTCTGACCAAATTTGTTCCCATAAGGAATACAGGTCTCCCTCAACATTCGCCAGGGTTAGGGGATCAAGAGCCTCGCGAATGTTGAAAAACCGTGAATGTTTGGTGCCCCAATATATTGTAGGGAAATATAATATAATACTGCTTCCTTAACTTGTTGAACCATGAACAATCATAAAATACATGAAAACGTCGTAAATTGTACTAAATATATACATGTTATGTTTTACTAACATGTATGTTATTAAATACCACAGACTCCTCCACTGCCTCCATCAATGCCTCCACCACTTCCTCAACCACTGCGAGTCCCTACTACCCTCCCTCCGAGCCCCGCAACTGGCAGCCAGCCCTCCCACCACTCAGTGTGGTGAGTGTTTTGTTTGTTCATTATTTGCTATTAAACTACAGTATAAATAATGTAAACCCATTCATGACTGCATATTGGAATGGCTATTCAGAAAGGTATTGGACGGTAACATCATGTGTTTACTCTTGAACACAGCAAAGAATCAAACATTTCTGCTTCTGCTAATAATAACAAGAGTAGTAGTAATAATAATAATACAGTAATAATAATAATAATAATAATAATAATAATAATAATACGATATAATTGAAGAAGGAAATTGTACAAAAATACGAGGGAGTGGTTGACACATCGTCAGTGTGGCTTTGTTTATGCTGGAGTGAACATTAGTCTCCCTGCTCTTCCAAACATTTCACAATAATTCAGCAGTTGAGGCAGTGGTATTTAATAACATTTTTTTTTTTTTTTTTTTTAAACAAGTCGGTCGTCTCCCACCGAGGCAGGGTGACCCAAAAAAAAAAGAAAGAAAATCCCCAAAAAGAAAATACTTTCATCATCATTCAACACTTTCACCACACTCACACATTATCACTGCTTTTGCAGAGGTGCTCGGAATATAACAGTTTAGAAGCATATACGTATAGAGATACACAACATATCCCTCCAAACTGCCAATATCCCAAACCCCTCCTTTAAAGTGCAGGCATTGTACTTCCCATTTCCAGGACTCAAGTCCGACTATATGAAAATAACCGGTTTCCCTGAATCCCTTCACTAAATATTACCCTGCTCACACTCCAACAGATCGTCAGGTCCCAAGTATCATTCGTCTCCATTCACTCCTATCTAACACGCTCATGCACGCTTGCTGGAAGTCCAAGCCCCTCACCCACAAAACCTCCTTTACCCCCTCTTTCCAACCCTTTCGAGGACGACCCCTACCCCTCTTTCCTTCCCCTATAGATTTATATGCTTTCCATGTCATTCTACTTTGATCCATTCTCTCTAAATGACCAAACCACCTCAACAACCCCTCTTCTGCCCTCTGACTAATGCTTTTATTAACTCCACACCTTCTCCTAATTTCCACACTCCGAATTTTCTGCATAATATTTACACCACACATTGCCCTTAGACAGGACATCTCCACTGCCTCCAACCGTCTCCTCGCTGCTGCATTTACCACCCAAGCTTCACATCCATATAAGAGTGTTGGTACTACTATACTTTCATACATTCCCTTCTTTGCCTCCATAGATAACGTTTTTTGACTCCACATATACCTCAACGCACCATTCACCTTTTTTCCCTCATCAATTCTATGATTAACCTCATCCTTCATAAATCCATCCGCCGACACGTCAACTCCCAAGTATCTGAAAACATTCACTTCTTCCATACTCCTCCTCCCCAATTTGATATCCAATTTTTCTTTATCTAAATCATTTGATACCCTCATCACCTTACTCTTTTCTATGTTCACTTTCAACTTTCTACCTCTTCACACATTCTCAAATAATAATAATAATATTTAATAACATATATGTTATAAATAATAATAGTACATATTATTAATAACATGTATTATTATTATTAATAACATGTATGTTATTAAATACCACTGCCTCAACAGCTGCCTCAACCACTGCCTCAATGGCTGCCTCAACAGCTGCCTCACCCACTGCCTCAATCACTGCCTCAACAGCTGCCTCAACCACTGCCTCAATCGCTGCCTCAACAGCTGCCTCAACCACTGCCTCAATGGCTGCCTCAACAGCTGCCTCACCCACTGCCTCAATCACTGCCTCAACAGCTGGCTCAACCACTGCCTCAATCGCTGCCTCACCCACTGCCTTAATCGCTGCCTTAACAGCTGCCTCAACCACTGCCTCAATCGCTGCCTCAACAGCTGCCTCAACCACTGCCTCAATCGCTGCCTCAACAGCTGCCTCAACCACTGCCTCAATCGCTGCCTCAACAGCTGCCTCACCCACTGCCTCAATCGCTGCCTCAACAGCTGCCTCAATCGCTGCCTCAACAGCTGCTTCACCCACTGCCTCAATCGCTGCCTCAACAGCTGCCTCAACCACTGCCTCAATCGCTGCCTCAACAGCTGCCTCACCCACTGCCTCAATCACTGCCTCAACAGCTGCCTCAACCACTGCCTCAATCGCTGCCTCAACAGCTGCCTCACCCATTGCCTCAATCGCTGCCTCAACAGCTGCCTCAACCACTGCCTCAATCGGTCTCAACAGCTGCCTCACCCACTACCTCAATCGCTGCCTCAACAGCTGCCTCACCCACTGCCTCAATCGCTGCTTCAACAGCTGCCTCAACCGCTGCCTCAACCGCTGCCTCAACAGCTGCCTCAACCACTGCCTCAGTCGCTGCCTCAACAGCAGCCTCATCCACTGCCTCAATCGCTGCCTCAACCACTGCCTCTACCACTCCAGTCACACTCAATCTACAAGCACCAAACACAATGAATTATTGTGAAATGTTTGGAAGAGCAGGGAGACTAATGTTCACTCCAGCATAAACAAAGTCACACTGACGATGTGTCAACCACTCCCTCGTATTTTTGTACAACTTCCTTCTTCAATTATATCGTATTTATTATTATTATTATTATTATTATTTTTATTATTATTATTATTACTACTATTGTTATTATTAGCAGTAGCAGAAATGTTTGATTCTTTGCTGTGTTCAAGAGTAAACACATGATGTCACCGTCTAATACCTGTCCGAATAGCCATTCCAATATGCAGTCAAGAATGGGTTTACATTATTTATACTGTAGTTTAATAGCAAATAATGAACAAACAAAACACTCACCACTCTGAGTGGTGGGAGGGCTGGCTGCCAGTTGCGGGGGTCGGAGGGAGGGTAGTAGGGACTCGCAGGTGGCGGGAAACTTGAATATGATTTGGCGGCTGGGAATTTGGTGGCTGGGAATTTGGCGGTTGGGAATTCACGAATGTGTGAAGCCCGCGAAAGCTGAAAACATGAATGTTGAGGGAGACCTGTATTGTGAATTAGATTAGTCCATTTCAGACCCCCAAACATACACATACAAACGCACGTGCATAAATACACTTACATAATGGGTTGCATTGGGAGCTGATTGTATAGTATACATACCCCTCTGAGTTTTCTTCTATTTTCTTTCTAGTTCTTGTTCTTGTTTATTTCCTGTTATCTCCATGGGGAAGTGGAACAGAATTCTTCCTCCGTAAGCCATGCGTGTTGTAAGAGGCGACTAAAATGCCGGGAGCAAGGGGCTAGTAACCCCTTCTCCCGTATAAATTACTAAATTTAAAAAGAGAAACTTTCGTTTTTCTTTTTGGGCCACCCTGCCTCGGTGGGATACAGCCGGTTTGTTGAAAGAAGAAGAAAGAAACTTTGTTTTGTTAGACAGCTGCTCATGGTGCTGTCCTGGGCAGTTATAGCTGGTTCTTGGCCACCAAAAAAATTCCTTGGGTATGAGTTTTTTGATGAATGAAACACTTGAGCAACACTTGGGTATCTTTATTATGGAAATGTTTCATCAGGCAGTGGCTTCATCAGTCCACAAGTGTCTCATTCATTAACTTGTTAATTTTATAAACCATTTACATAATAATACCTGTCAGACACAGCAACATCTTGGAATCTATACAGAAAATTCTTCAATGCTTGCCTAACGTATTGGCATGACCTGCTTCCACTAGTGGATTTGGTCTACCAGTTATGCTGCCACAAACTGCTTCACCTCACCTGTCTCCAGTATATAAGCCCCTTCTCTGTACATATGCTGTACTTTAATCAAGATTGATGGACTGAATAATTATCTCCAGACATTATCACACATCATCATCTCATTTTCCACCATTCTTCTCTGTATTGGACTGATGAAGCTGTTGGATGTCAGTGCTTCTACTCAAAAGATACCTAAGTGTTACACAAGTGTCTCATTCATTAACCCTTTGACTGTTTCGGTCGTATATATACGTCTTACAAGCCACCATATTTGACATATATATACTCATAAATTCTAGCGGCTTCAAATCAAGCAGGAGAAAGCTGGTAGGCCCACATGTGAGAGAATGGGTCTGTGTGGTCAGTGTGCACCATATAAAAAAATCCTGCAGCACGCAGTGCATAATGAGAAAAAAAACTCTGACCATTTTTTTTTAATTAAAATGCCAAATTTGTGGTCCATTTCCATATATTCATTTCCACTATATTCCATATACAGTGGACCCCCAGTTAATGATATTTTTTCATTCCAGAAGTATGTTCAGGTGCTAGTACTGACCAAATTTGTTCCCATAAGGAATATTGTGAATTAGATTAGTCCATTTCAGACCCCCAAACATACACGTACAAACGCACTTACATAAATACACTTACATAATTGGTCGCATTGGGAGGTGATCGTTATGCGGGGGTCCACTGTAGTTCCATATAGTATTCTCATTTTCTTGGTCTCATTTGATAGAATGGAAAACATATTATAGAAATAGAGGTGATTTTGATTGGATTTACTATGAAAAGAACCTTGAAATGGAGTTCAAAGTAGGGGAAATGTTTGATTTTTGCCGATGTTCAAAAGTAAACAAATGATGTTATTTTCCAAAAAATGTCCAAGTAGCCATTATAATATGTAGTCATGAATGGGTTGACATTATTTATACAATTATTACAATATTGCAGTAGTCTGCATAACAGTAAATCTTCTATTTTTTGTTTTAATAAAAATTCAAAATAAAAAGCATCAGTCACATCTCCAGAGGGGCCTGGAGACGTGACTGATGAACAAAGAAAATGTTATTTTAGAGCCAGGAATGTCTGCATTGTTCATTCTGAACCCTATTTTGAAATTGTCATATTTTTTAATTTTTGTGAAATTGGCCAAATTGCAAATTTCTGACCACATTATTGGGTATTTGAAATTGGTAAATGGGCAGTTTCTTATACTCAATCGATAGAAAAAATGGAGTTCTAAAGAAATAGCTATGAGTTTGGTCGACTGAAACTATGGAATTAGCCGAAAATAAGGCTCAAAGTGAGCGAAATCGCAAATTCGTAAATATCGTCGAGGTCGCTAACTTTGTGAGAGTGTAATTCCGTCAGTTTTCCATCAAATTTCGTTCTTTTGGTGTCATTACAATCGGGAAAAGATTCTCTATCATTTCATAAGAATTTTTTTTTTTTTTTTTTTTTTTTTTTTTTTTAAATTTTGCGACACCAGGAGACACCTCAGGATTTGGGGTTGCGGCAGTCAAGGGGCTAACTTGTTAGTTTTTTAAACCATTTACAGGAGGCCCTGCTTATTCAACAGGTTAGGTTCTGGGCTGCCGCTATATAGCTAAGACCACTGTAAAGTGAGTCACTGACTTTTTCACTTTCAAATGCATGTAAAAGTCTGATAACACGTTTAATATATTCATCCTTAGCTTATAGTGAGTGGTGAATATATTTACTGTAGGAAGTCTGAGTAAATGAAGAATGGATATAATTGAAAACTACTGCATTAGGAAAATGCTGTAAAGTGGGGTCCTCCTGTATGTGTTCCATTTTTTACTTAAAAAAAAATCTACGTATCCTGCAAATCTTTATTTTGTCATTCATTTATATACATCATGGTACATCATGCAACATCATGGAATCTTGGTTCAGAGGACATCTGTAAGACCTTCACGGCTACTACAACCAACCCATCCCTTTGAGTAGGACCTACTTCCACTGGGGAATCCCGCCTACCAGTGACTATGCCCTCGTCTGCTACATGTCCCTACCAACTGACGCCTATATAAACGCCAGTCTCCTTGCGTTTGCTCCAGAATCTTTACTACCACAGTGCTCTCAACACCAACTCCAAGGCTGAGGGACTGATTATCTCATCTTTTGTATATAGTTCTACTGTCTTCTAATTATGTCCTAGAATCTGTATTGATAAAGCCACTGGATGACGAAACATCTACAATAAAGATAACCAGATGTTGCACATGTGTCTTAATTTTCATCTTGTTGGTATTGTATACCTTTAGACACTGCAACATCATGGAATCTTGGTTCAGAGGACATCTACAAGATCTTCTTCATGGCTACTGCAACTAACCCATCCCTTTGGGTAGAACCTACTTCCACTGGGGAATCCCGCCTACCAGTGACTATGCCCTTGTCTGCCACACGTCCCTATCCACTGACACCTATATAACCGCCAGTCTTCTTGCCTTTGCTCCAGAACCTTTACTACCATGGTGCTCTCTGAGGGACTGATTACCTCATCTTTTGTATTTAGTTCAATTTCTTCTTTCAACAAACTGGCTGTATCCCACCGAAGCAGGGTGGCCCCAAAAGAAAAAAAATTCTCTTTTCAACTTTAGTAATGTATATAGGATAATGGGTTACTAGCCCCTTGCTCCTGGCATTGTTGTCGCCTCTTACAACACACATGACTTACGGAGGATGAATTCTGTTCCACTTTCCCATGGAGATAAGAGAAAATAAACAAGAACAAGAACTAGTAAGAAAATAAAAGAAAACCCAGAGGGGTGTGCATATATACACTTGTACATGCATGTGTATATGGTTCTGCTGTCTTCTAATTATGTCCTAGAATCTGTATTGATATAGCCTCTGGATGGCGAAACATCTACAATAATGATAACCAGATGTTGCACATGTGTCATAATTTTCATCTTGCTGGTATTGTATACCTTTCTTGCACAACTTGTCAGACACTGTAACATCATGGAATCTTGGTTCAGAGGACATCTACAAGACCTTCACGGCTACTACAACTAACCCATCCCTTTGGGTAGGATCTGCTTCCACTGGGGAATCCCGCCTACCAATGACTGTGCCCTCATCTGCTACACGTCCCTACCAACTGATGCCTATATAAACGCCAGTCTCCTTGCCTTTCCTCCAGAATCTTTACTACCACGGTGCTCTCAACACCTCCAAGGCTGAGGGACTGATTACCTCATCTTTTGTATATAGTTCTACTATCTTCTAATTATGTCCTAGAATCTGTATCGATAAAGCTACTGGATGACGAAACGTCTACAATAAAGATAACCAGATGTTGCACGTGTGTCTTAATTTTCACCACATATACATGTATTACCAGTATTAGATGTATATTAAAGTGTTTAAACTAAGGGAGGAGGAAGTTAGGGTGAGATATAAGCAACTATTTGGCAGAAAAGTGGTCTAGTGCAAGTATGAATAGTAGAGGGGGTTGAAGAGAGTTGGAATAGTTTTAAAAATGCAGTATTAGAATATGGGGCAGAAGTTTGTGGCTATAGGAGGGTAGGTGCATTAGGAAAGAGGAGTGATTGGTCGAATGATGAAGTAAAGGGTGTGATAAGAGAGAAGGTAGCTTATGAGAGGTTTTTACAAAGCAGAAGTGTTATAAGAAGAGCAAAGTATATGGAGAGTAAAAGAAAGGTGAAGAGAGTGGTGTGAGTGCAAAAGGAGAGCAGATGATAGAGTGGGAGAGGCACTGTCAAGAAGTTTTGCTGAAAATAAAAAGAATTGGAGATAAACAAGTTGAGAAAGCCTAGGGAATGACTGTTTTGGTTGTACGTATATATGTCTTAAGAGCCAATGTGTTTGACGTATTAATACGCCAAAATTCTAGCGGCTTCAAATCGAGCAGGAGAAAGCTGGTAGGCCCACATGTGAGAGAATGGGTCTCCATGCTCAGTGTGTGCCATATAAAAAAAAATCGGGGAGCCAGTGGTGCATTGTGGGAATGCCATTTCAGTAGTCCTTGTTCAGCATGCCTAGCGGTAAGAAATATGTGACTCCCCAGCACATCTGGGACTCTTCTCTTCCTAAGTGATAACTCTAACACAGATGAATGTGCCAGTGAAGATCAGTTTCATGGTTTTGAGGAGTTTGTGACCAAAAGCAATGCCCAGGATACCAGAAGAAAGAAAGAAAGAGAAAGGAAAATACAGTGGACCCCCGCATAATGATTACCTCCGAATGCAACCAATTATGTAAGTGTATTTATGTAAGTGCATTTGTACGTGTATGTTTGGGGGTCTGAAATGGACTAATCTACTTCACAATATTTCTTATGGGAACAAATTCGGTCAGTACTGGCACCTGAACATACTTCTGGAGTGAAAAAATATCGTTAACCGGGGGTCCACTGTATAGGAGAATGAAGGAAAATGAAAGAGAATGAAAGAGAAAGAAATAGAAAGAAGGAGAAAGGAGAAGAAAGAAAAAAAGAGAAAGAAGAAGAAAAGATAATTAGGTAGGAGGATGGAGGGGAAGCTAGCATTGGACCCCATTGTTTTGACAGGCAGTAGGGGGAGTGAGTAATGATACAATATGTCATTTTGACAGCTGCCGGACCCTGATTCAGCACATTTAGAAGTCCACATACTCACACAACACAATGAAAATGTTCAGTAACTATATATGTGTATATATATTATAGAATCCAGAAGGAAGGAATAAAAGAATGAAGAAAGAAAGAAAGAATGAAGAAAGAAAGGTAGGTAGGTAGGAAGGAATGATGACACATTTACCTAGGATAACTACCTAACAAAACTGTCTGCTACTACTATGAAGAAAACTGCTCAGACAAGGTGTTTTGTCTGTACACAGAAAAAAAAAAGCCCACAAAAATGCAGACACTTGTTTTATGTGTGAGGAGTGTAAAACACCATTGTGTATGAAACCATGTTTCAAAGAGTTCCACAAGCTGCAGAACATCTAGGAACATGTCCAGTGACTGTAAATTTGTATATATATTATAGAACAATAGCAATAAAAAAATTTTTGTATTGTTTGTGTAAGCAAGTTTTGTAAACAATAATTATGTGTGTGTGCTTATTATGTTGTATACAATGAGTGTATATATGTACATTGAACCTTACTTTGGACTCACAGGGCACATAAGTTATGTGAATAAATAAAATAGTGAAAAAGACAAGAAACCTTGGAATGAAAGTAAACCAAAGTTTACCGGGTGAGTGGCATTTGCAGCTTGCCATACGCAGCTCATTTTCTGCCAACTTTACTGCTCTACATCTCCATAAGTACTGATTGCAAAAATTTGTTTTGGGGGTTAAAACAATTAGAAAATTTATCTTAACATTTTCATAAGAAAAAATATTATTTTCTTTTTTGAATATTCTTCGACACCAAGAGACACTTCAAGATTTGGGGTTGCGACAGTCAAAGGGTTAAAAACAGAGTAGGCGAGTTAGTTGATGGGGAACTGGAGGTATTGGGTAGATGGTGGGAATATTTTGAGGAACTTTTAAATGTCAATGAAGAAAGGGAGGCAGTAATTTTATGCATTGGCCAAGGAGGTATAACATCTTTCAGGAGTGAGTGTGGGGGGAGGTGTGTGAGGCATTACACAGAATGAAAGGGGGTAAAGCCGCTGGAACTGATGGGGTCGTGACAGAAATGTTAAAAGCAAAGGGGGATGTAGTGTTGGAGTGCTTGGTATTTTTATTTAATATATGTATGGAAGAGGGAAAGTACCAAGGGATTGGCAGAGAGAATGTATAGTTCCTTTATATAAAGTTAAGGGGGACAAAAGAGACTAAAAATTATAGGGGAATAAATTTACTGAGTCCTCCGTAAGCCATGCGTGTTGTAAGAGGCAACTAAAATGCTGGGAGCAAGGGGCTAGTATCCCCTTCTCCTGTATAAATTACTAAATTTAAATAGAGAAACTTTTCTTTTTCTTTTTCTGCCACCCTGCCTCGGTGGGATACGGCCGATTTGGTGAAAGACGTAGTAGTTTACTAAGTTTACCAGGTAAAGTGTTTATATATTATAGATATTAAAGAATTAGAGGTAAGACAGAGAGTAGGATTGCAGATAAGCAAGGAGGCTTTAGAGTGGGTGTAGGGGATGTGTAAAGTGTTTACTTTAAAGCATATGTGTGAACAGTACAGTAGTATTTAGATAAAGGCAGTGAAGTTTTCATTTCATGTATGGATTTAGAAAAAGAATATGATGGAGTGGATAGGGGAGCAATGCGGCAGATGTTGCAAGTGTATGTAATATGTAGTAAGTTACTAAATGCTGTAAAGAGTTTTTATGAGGATAGTGAGGCTCAGGTTAGGGTGTGTAGGAGAGAGGGAGATTACTTTCTGGTAAAAGTAGGTATTAGACAGGGAAATGTAATGTCACCATGGTTGTTTAATAGATAGGGATTGTAAAAGAAGTAAATGCTAGGGTCTTGGGGAGAGGGGTGGGATTAAATTATGAGGAATCAAATACAAAATAGGAGTTGACACAGTTACTTTTTGCTGATGATATTGTGTTTGTGGAAGATTCTAAAGAAAAGCTGCAAAGGTTAGTGGACGAGTTTGAGAGGGTGTGTAAAGGTTGAAAGTGAGCATGGAAAAGAGTAAGGTGATGAGGGTATCAAACAATTTAGATAAAGAAAAATTGGATATCACATTGGAGAGAGGGAGTATGGAAGAAGTAAATGTTTTCAGATATTTGGGAGTTGATTTGTCATTGGATGGGTTTAACCATAGAATTGATGAAGGGAAAAAAGTGAGTGGTGCGTTGAGGTATCAGTGGAGACAAAAAACGTTATCCATAGAGGCAAAGAAGGGAATGTATGAAAGTAGTAGTATAGTGGCACCAATATGGGTGTGAAGCTAGGGTTGCAAATGCTGCAGCGAGGAGGCAGCTGGAGGCAGTGGAGGTGTCCTGTCTAAAGGGAATGTGTGGTGTAAATATTATGCAGAGAATTCAGAGTGTGGAAATCAGGAGGTGTGGAGTTACTAAAAGTATTAGTCAGAGGGCTGAAGAGGGGTTGTTGAGGTGGTTTGGTCATTTAGAGAGAAGGATCAAAGTAGAATGACTTGGAGAGCATGTGAATCTGTAGAGGAAGGAAGGCAGGGTAGGGGTCATCCTTGAAAAGGTTGGAGGGAGGGGGTACAGGAGGTTTTGTGGGTGAGGGGCTTGGATTTCCAGCAAGTATGCATGAGTGTGTTAGATAGGAGTGAATGGAGACGAATGGTTTTTGGGACCTGACGAGCTGTTGGAGTGTGAGAAGGGTAATATTTTGTGAAGGGATTCAGGGAAACTGATTAGCCGGACTTGAGTCCTGGAAATGGGAAGCACAATGCCTGCACTTTAAAGGAGGGATTTGGGATATTGGCAGTTTGGAGGGACTTCAGAACTGTCATATCTGAGCGCCTCTGCAAAGACAGTGATTATGTATGAGTGAGGTGAAATTGTTGAATGATGAAAGCATTTTTCTTTTTGGGTATTTTCTTTTTTTTTGGGGGGGGTCACCCTGCCTCAGTGGAGGCGACTGACATGTTGAAAAAAAAAATTAACAGTATTTATACTGTTGTTGGTAAATCTTCAGAGCTGAATATCAATGATCACTGACTTCACTGAAAAATGGTCATCTTATTTTAGTGTTGGCAGATTGAATAATCCATTCTAGTTTGGTCTCACTTCTGGTGAAGAAAGCTACTGTATATAGCACAGCACTTTCATTAACTTATATGACATATCATTTATTTATTTATTTATTTATTTTATGTCTTTGCAAACAGTACATTGAGATTTTGTATATACACTAGTGGGTTGCAATGCTAAGAGAACCTCTATTATGCCTATGCATTATGGGCCAACTTAACATTATTGGCTTACAGACTACTTAACACTAAGGATTATATCATAGTTGTACAGTAGGATAGTAATTATTTCATAGTTGTACAGTAGATTATTAATTATAAGTGAATCAGATTTGTATAAGACAAAACATATATTCATATATTCAAAAATGCTTTTTGTGAAAACAATGAATCAATTATATCATTAGCAATCTCAGACAACATACAGCAGTATAACACTTTCATTTCCTCATATCAGATGTCACATTAAAATATTTTAAGAAAATAGTATTACTTTTACAGTTTATACTGTTTATATTTGCTGTCTGCTTGAGCTTCACAAATGATTTCACCTTACAGATTGGTGGATGTTTCTGCCTAACAGAAATATCTCATGGGACTAATTCCCGTGGCATGAGGACAGAGGCTCGATATGATCCTAACACCCAAAGCTTCATACTTCATACCCCAGATTTTGAGGCAGCTAAATGCTGGTCTGGGAACCTGGGTAAGTCTGAAACTGTCTATTTTTAATGTTATTCTTTTGCTTGATTAAACCAGACACTTTCAGGCCTTGATAAAAAGTATTGGTAAAGGGAGGCCCCAATTAGTATATGGTGGGTTAAGTTCCAGGATACAACCATAGTTCTATGGCTTTTAAGCCAGTGTCAGTGCCGTAGCTCTGCGCCAAGAGCTCAACTCTCCGAGATAAGCTATGAGCAATAAATTTGGGCCTAGAGATAAAAGAATGGATTTATGTTGTGTGCATCATATAAAAAAAAATCCTGCTGCATGCAGTGCATAATGAGAAAACTGTGGCTGTGTTTTTGGTTTAAAACATCAATTTTGTGGTGTATTTTCATGTGGTTTTTATGGTTGTATTCACTACTTCTTAGTGTCACTTGAGAGCATGGAAGATATATTACAGAATTAAAAATGATTTTGATTGGTTTTAGGACCAAAAATAGCTTGAAAGTAGCGGAAATGTTCAATTTTTGCTGATGTTCGAGAGTAAACAAATCACGTCATGCGTCCAATACACGTCAACTGGTGAGTCTAATATGCTTTCACAAAAGCGCTGATATTATTTTTATAATTTTTTCAATACTGCAGTAGTCTGCATAACAGTAAATCTTCTGCTTTTTGTGTGAATAAAATTTCAAAATGGAAAGCAAGCATAATATAAGAGGGGCCCGAAGTGGGAGGAGCTATAAGAGAGAGAGAGGGAGGGGCTAGCAGAAGAAGCATTCAGTATCTAATGAGTCGCCGTGATAGCCGGATACTAGTGGTAGCGCGAATACAGTGTTGTGTAATTATGCTATCTATCACATTATTCCAACTTGATATCAGAAACATGATAGATAAAGATGCTGAAATTAATAACAAAAGGCATATTATATGGAGAGGTGGAGGTGGTGTTTACATCAGGACAAACACACACTAACCAATTTTCCTTTTGGTTGGCTGTTATCACTAATCTTCTTAGGACACCATGGTGACTTATTTATACAAATAATATAAAAAAATCACCCAAAAATGCGAAGAAATGCGAAATAGTTTACATTGAAATTCAGCAGAATTTTGGACTTAGCGACAGCTGTGGAAAGATTGATGCACATGTTCTGGCAGGTCAAGTTTGTTTGGCCGAGTGCCGAGCAAACAGTTGACTAATAAGTGATTTTTTTACCGAACAAAGCGCTCAAGTACCGAATTGTTTGAGTATGGAGCTGTTCGAGTACCGAGGTTCCACTGTATACTGTACATAATATACCCTTCATGAGGGGTTCCTTAATGCCAGCGAAGGGCTTTTCTATCCAATAAATTAAGATAACCCTTCCCTTCTTTGAAGGGAAAGGTTTAGTCTCTCACTAGCTCTGGCTGTTTATACATACTGCTCCTTCTCTTCTATGAGTCTGTGAACCAGTGGCAGTGAGCATACTCAGTTTTACTCTGTCTCTTATTGCATTACATATAAGTATGTTTTCTGCCTTCCTTGCAGCACTGCTGAACAATATGTAATTTTTTTTTTTCAACAAGTTGGCCGTCTCCCACCGAGGCAGGGTGACCCAAAAAGAAAGAAAATCCCCCCCTCAAAAAAAAAAAAAAAATACTTTCATCATCATTCAACACTTTCATCTCACTCATACATAATCACTGTTTTTGCAGAGGCACCCAGATATAACAGTTTAGAAGCATATATAAAGATATATAACATATCCCTCCAAACTGCCAATATCTCAAATCCCTCCTTTAAAGTGCAGGCATTGTACTTCCCATTTCCATTATTCAAGTCTGGCTATATAAAAATAACTGGTTTCCCTGAATTTTTTTTTTTTTTCCAACAAGTCGACCGTATCCCACCGAGGCAGGGATTCCCTGAATCCCTTCACTAAATATTTACACATATGTTGCTATGTATGATAATCTATAACTGTATTTGTGTATATCTGAATATACTTACTTACCCTGCTCACACTCCAACAGCTTGTCAGGTCCCAAAAACCATTTGTCTCCATTCACTCCTATCTAACATGCTCACGCATGCTTACTGGAAGTCCAAGCCCCTCACCCACAAAACCTCCTTTACCCTCTCCCTCCTCCAACCTTTTCGAGGACGACCCCTACCCCGCCTTCCTTCCCCTACAGATTTATATGCTCTCCATGTCATTCTACTTTGACCCATTCTCTCTAAATGACTAAACCACCTCAACAACCTCTCTTCAGCCCTCTGACTAATACTTTTATTAACTCCACACCTTCTCCTAATTTCCACACTCCGAATTTTCTGCATAATATTTGCACCACACATTGCCCTTAGACAGGACATCTCCACTGCCTCCAGCTACCTCCTTGCTGCAGCATTTACAGACCAAGCTTCACACCCATATAAGAGAGTTGGTACCACTATACTTTCATACATTCCCTTCTTTGCCTCCATAGATAACGTTTTTTGTCTCCACATACAGTGGACCCTCAGTTAACTATATTAATCCGTTCCAGAGAGCTTGTCTTGAACTGATTCTGTGGTTATCCAAATTAATTTTACCCATAAGAAATGTTGTTAAATTAGACACATGTGCAACTCTTGGGTATCTTTATTGAGGAAACGTTTCGCCACACAGTGGCTTCATCTACAATCCTGTCAGACACTGCAACTTCTTGGGATCTTAATACTTGGGAATTCTTTGCTTGCCTAACCATTGGGCACGACCTACTTCCACATTGAACAAATGTGACACCACCTACGACTGCTGCACCTCTCCTGCCATACGGTTTATAAGCTGCTTCTCCGCTCATATGCCGTATTCTATTCAAGATTGATGGACTGACCATATCGACTCAAGGCTGAGGGACTGATTACCTCATTCTCCTCCTGTTCTTCAAGTTTATCCTTTGTATGGACTGATGGAGCCACTGTGTGGCGAAACGTTTCCTCAATAAAGATACCCAAGAGTTGCACATGTGTCTAATTTAACAACGTGTCGGTTCTTTGAACCATTCATCTACAATCCTGTCAGACACTGCAACTTCTTGGGATCTTAATACTTGGGAATTCTTCGCTTGCCTAACCCTTGGGCATGACCTACTTCCACATTGAACAAATGTGACACCACCTACGACTGCTGGACCTCTCCTGCCATACGGTTTATAAGCTGCTTCTCCGCTCATATAAGAACATAAGAAAGAAGGAACACTGCAACAGGCCTACTGACCCACGCGGAGCAGGTCCATGTCCCCCCACGGATTAGACCAATGACCCACCCCACGTATTATCCCAATGACCCACCCAGTCTGGTCATCCCCACTCAAGGATGGAGCACTGTACCAGACCCAGCAGCATAGCTAGTCAGGTCCAACTCACACCCACCCACACCCACTCATGTATTTATCTAACCTATTTTTAAAACTACACAACGTTTTAGCCTCAATAACTGTACTCGGGAGCTTGTTCCACTCATCCACAACTCTATTACCAAACCAGTGCTTTCCTATATCCTTCTTGAATCTGAATTTTTCCAACTTGAAACCATTGCTGCGAATCCTGTCTTGGCTGGAAATTTTCAGCACACTATTTACATCCCCTTTATTTATTCCTGTTTTCCATTTATACACCTCGATCATATCCCCCCTAATTCTACACCTTTCGACAGAGTGCAGATTCAGGGCCCTCAGTCTATCCTCATAGGGAAGATTTCTGATACATGGGATCATCTTTGTCATCCTCCTTTGTACGTTTTCCAGAGCATTTATATCCATTCTGTAATACGGTGACCAGAACTGAGCAGCATAGTCTAAATGAGGCCTAACCAAGGATATATAGAGTTGAAGAACAACCTGAGGACTTCTATTATTTATACTTCTAGATATGAAGCCAAGAATTCTGTTAGCTTTATTGCGAACACTAATGCACTGTTGTCTTGGTTTTAGATTACTGATAACCAGAACTCCTAAATCCTTTTCGCAAGCAGTAGTATTAAGATCTACATTATTTAGTTTATATGTGGCATGGTTATTTAACTGTCCAACATTTAGAACTTTGCATTTGTCAATATTAAACTGCATCTGCCACTTCTCCGACCATTGCGTCAGTCTATTCAAATCATCCTGGAGTGCTCTAATGTCCTCATTAGAATGAATTGGACGGCCTATTTTGGTGTCATCAGCAAATTTGCTTATGTCGCTATTTATTCCCTCATCTATGTCGTTTATGTAAATTGTGAACAACAACTGGCCCAACACCGACCCCTGAGGAACACCGCTTGTGACGTGCCCCCATTCTGATTTCTCCCCATTTATGCAAACTCTCTGCTGTCTATTTGTCAGCCATGCCTCTACCCAGGAAAAAATTTCTCCTCCTATTCCGTGTGCCCTAAGTTTCCTCAATAGCCTCTGGTGTGGAACTCTATCAAAAGCCTTACTGAAGTCCATATACACAATATCATATTCATTACCACGATATACCTCCTCAAACACCTTAGGAAAAAAAGTTAGTTAATTCGTAAGACAGGAACGCCCCTTTGTAAAACCGTGTTGAGAATCATTAATCAATCTGTGCCTGTCAAGATGGCTACGAATTGCTTCGGCAATTATTGATTCCATAATTTTTCTCACTATGGAGGTAAAGCTTATTGGTCTATAGTTTGAAGCCAAGGACCTGTCACCTGCCTTGTAAATAGGTATTACTTTTGCCATTTTCCACTTATCAGGCACTATGCCAGTTTGTAGTGATATGTTAAAAAGATTAGCCAAAGTATGCTAAGTTCCTCTTTACATTCCTTTAACACCCTTGCAAACAGTTCATCAGGACCTGGGGATTTGTTAGGTTTTAGTTTCTCTATTTGTCTGAGGACCATGTCACTAGTTACCGCTATCGTACATAGTTTATTATCATCCTGTTCTACGTAATCTATTATTTCAGGAATATCGCTAGTATTTTCCTGGGTGAAAACTGAGAGGAAGTAGGTATTTAGTATTTCACACATATCCTTATCACTGTCAGTGATCTGACCAGAGTTACTCTTAAGTGGGCCAATCTTGTCTCTAATCTTACTTCTGTATACCTGAAAGAACCCTTTTGGGTTAGTCTTTGAATCCCTTGCGACCTTAGCCTCATAATCCCTTTTTGCTTTTCTTATTCCTTTTTTTATTTCTCTCTTTAATGGAATATATTGATTTCTTAACTGCCCATCCTCTCTTTTGATATGCCTATATATGCCTCTCTTTTGACCAATGAGATGTTTTAATCTATTGTTCATCCATTTGGGATCATTTTTGTTAGATCTAATTTCCCTACTCGGAACAAAAGTCGTCTGGGCAGCTAGAACTATGCTCTGAAAAACGTCATATTGGCAACCAAGATCACCTACCTGACCCATAGTCAGGACATCCCAATTTAGCCCATCCAAGTAATTTTTCAGTCCCATGAAGTCGGCCAAGGGAAAATCTGGGACAGAGATTTGGTGTCTGGGTAATTCCATGATATATTGAAACTAAGTGATTTGTGGTCACTTTCCCCAAGCTCATCATTAACCTCAAGATTATTAATTAGTGAATCTTTGTTGGCAAGAACCAAGTCAAGCAGATTGTTTCCTTTAGTTGGTTCTGTCACAACCTGTTTTAAAAAGCAATCCTGAACCGTATCAAGAAAGTCACTAGACTCAAGATTTCCTGTCATATTGTTCCAATCAATTTGTCTAAAGTTAAAATCTCCCATTATCACAACATTTTCATATCTGGATGCCTTATGAATTTCGTCCCATAACAGCTTACTGCACTCCCTATCAAGGTTTGGGGGCCTATAAATCACACCCAAAATTAATTTGTCACGTCCCTCGAGAAACTGTAGCCAAACAGATTCTGTGTTCGATGTTTCTAATCTTATATCATGTCTAAGACAACAATTTAAATTTTCTCTGACATACATCGTCACACCACCATCCTTCCTGTTGACCCTATCAGTGTGGAATAGTTTATAACCCTGTATGTTGCATTCAGAAGGCACTTCTCTATCTTTCAGGTTGAACCAGGTCTCTGTTATACCAATAATATCTATATTACCTACACTTGCAAGTAATTTTAGCTCCTCTATCTTATTTCTTAGACTCCTACTATTTGTATAGTAAAGCTTTAGGGAGCTAGTCACTCGTTGCCCTCTGCTATCTCTGTTTGTTGATCAATTGATTTGCCATTACTAGCAACTTTATTTTGAATATTGTCTTTTAAACATATCCCTGAGGTATCCTGGTAATAGCTGCTGTTTTTAACCCTAATGCTGCAGCCTGATTGTTTCCCACAAACACCCATACCTCTATAATCTATCAGTTTAAATTCCTAGACAAGTCATCAATTACCCTCTCAATTGAATTGGCTAATGCAACCACTCCATCCCCAGAGAGATGAACCCCATCCCTTGCATACATATCACATTTGCCAAAGAAAAGGTCCCAGTTATCAATGAATGGGATTGCAAGTTCCTTGCAGTACCTGTCTAGCCAGCGATTTATACCAATTGCCCTAGACATCCATTCATTGCCCACTCCCTTTCTAGGCAAGATGCTACATATGACTGGGATCTCTCTCTTAGACCTAACTACTTCTTTGGCTGACCTGTACTTATCCAGCAGCTCCTCTCTCCTGCCCTTCCCAATGTCATTACTTCCAGCACTAAGACAGATAATGGGCTTGTTCCCATTACCTGCCATAATATTATCCAACCTGCTGAGTATGTCGCCAACACCAGCTCCAGGAAGACACACTCTCTGTCTGAACTTTCTGTCTCTGTTACAAAATGCACGGTCCATATATCTTACCTGAGAATCGCCTACTATTAAAATATTCTTACCTTGATTAGCAGGGGAATCAGTGGTACCTTCAACCTCACCAACCACTGAAGTACACTCATCTTGGAGAACAGAGAATCGATTTCCTACCTTCACATCTTCTCTATTAACTCTCCTCATCTTACTTCTTCCTGAACTGTGAACCACTTGCCACTTAAAGCGGCTGCCCTATCACTGCTGGCGACCATTCCTTCCTTACCAGCTAAATCCTTCTCACACTCGCTCCCAAACTCATCTATGCGAAGCTTCAGCTTCCTGTTTTCCTCCTGAAGAAGTAGAATCTCCTTCTTCAACACTTGAACCTGGGATTCTAAAGCACTACAACAAGCCATGGTATGGGTAACAGCCCACGCTAACTCCCAAGAGCTTGGCAGGTATGACCGCACTTGACCACTGACCTCAGCGTACTGACCACTGACCACATCGACTCAAGGCTGAGGGACTGATTACCTCATTCTCCTCCTGTTCTTCAAGTTTAAGCCACTGTGTGGCAAAATGTTTCCTCAATAAAGATACCCAAGAGTTGCACATATGTCTAATTTAACAACGTGTCGGTTCTTTGAACCATTCATCTACAACCCCATAAGAAATAATGGAAATACAATTAATCCGTTCCAGTCACTCAAAAGTATTAAAAAAAATAATTTTTTTTACATGAAATATACATTTCCCTACATAGAAAACAGTGAGACATGCAGAATAAATACATAAATAAATAATAAAATGACACCTTTATTGAAGATGTATTGATGAGTGATGAGATGGGAGGAAGGGAGAGGATGGAAGAGTTTACAATTATTTGGAAGGGATTCCCCTTCCATAAAGACTTCAGGTAACAAGTCTTTTTCTGGGGTTACCTCCCTTCTTTGTTTTTTAATGCCACTAGGACCAGCTTGAGAGTCACTGGAGCCCTGTCACACCAAAAATCTGTCCAGAGAGCTCTGTTTCTGGTGTCTCTATAAGATTTCTCTAAAATGGGATACAACATTGTCATTGTAGATGTTGCCAGCACAGCTTGCAACAGCTGTGTCAGGGTGATGTTCATCCATAAATGTTTGCACGTAAGAAAGAACACTGCAGCAGGCCTGTTGGCCCATACTAAGCAAGTCCTTCACAAACCATCCCACTAACAGAATCGTATTTGCCCAACCCAATTTTCAGTGCTTCCCAAGCTTTAAGCTTTTTAATTCTGTTCACTCACGTGCAAGTCACAATCAAATCAAATCGTGTGTGTGGGGAAGTACCCTGTCTGGTGTGTGGGGAAATACCCTGTCTGGTATGTGGGGGAAGTAACCTGGCTGGTGTGTGGGGAAGTACCCTGGCTGGTATATGGGGAAGTACCCTGGCTGTTGTGTGGGGAAGTACCCTGGCTGGTATGTGGGGAAGTACCCTGGCTGGTATATGGGGAAGTACCCTGGCTGGTATGTGGGGAAGTACCTTGGCTGGTATGTGGGGAAGTACCCTGGCTGGTATGTGGGGAAGTAACCTGGCTGGTATGTGGGGAAGTACCCTGGCTGGTGTGTGGGGAAATGCCCTGGCTGGTGTGTGGGGAAGTACCCTGGCTGGTATGTGGGGAAGTACCCTGGCTGGTGTACATAAAAAAGCAGGAACACTGCAGCAAACCTGTTGGCCCATACTACCACCATCACTGCCACCACCACTTTCATATCTTTCTACAAACTTTTTCTTGAATTCTAAGTGTTACTCACCCTCTTTACCAAAGGGCTGGCACTAGAAGCTTTCTTTGGTCCTATGGTGACTTATTTAGCAGTTACTAGCACTAAAAACAAAGGAATAATACAAAATGTATCGCATGTATGCGTGGACTCATCCTCACTGGCTTGTAAACAATGGCACACTGGCTGTACATGGAGTGTCCAGGCGCTCACTCTGCATGGACATGTTCGGGACGATTGTCTTTAACTGAATTCTTTGTCGTTAACCGAGCCAATATTTTGACGCAAAAAGTGACGTTATGCGATTTTTACGTTATCCAATGATTTCGTTAACTGAGAGTCCAATGTATACGTCAATGCACCACTCACCTTTTTTCCTTCATCAATTCTATGGTTAACCTCATCCTTCATAAACCCATCCGCTGACACGTCAACTCCCAAATATCTGAAAACATTCACTTCTTCCATACTCCCTCTCTCCAATGTGATATCCAATTTTTCTTTATCTAAATCATTTGATACTCTCATCACCTTTCTCTTATCTATGTTCATTTTCAACTTTCTACCTTTATACACCCTCTCAAACTCGTCCACTAACCTTTGCAACTTTTCTTTAGAATCTCCCATAAGCACAGTATCACCAGTGAAAAAAGTAACTGTGTCAACTCCCATTTTGTTTTTGATTTCCCATAATTTAATCCCACTCCTCTCCCCAACACCCTAGCATTTACTCTTTTACAACCCCATCTATAAATATATTAAACAACTATGGTGACATTACACATCCCTGTCTAAGACCTACTTTTACCCGGAATACAGTGGACCCCCAACCAATGAAGGCATCGTCTAATGATAAATTCGACTAACGAAGCATTTGAGCGTAAAAATTTTGGCCCGACCAACGATGAAAAACTCTACCAATGTGATTCATCCCGAATGCGTCCACATGTCCCATCTGGCCTGAGCGTGCCTTAGCTGCCCTGCCTTCAGTTAGTGTGCCAGTGTTTACAGTCCAGTCTGGTCGCATCCACGAATACATTCAGTACATTTTGTATTATTCCATTGTTTTTAGTGCTTGTAACTGCAAAATAAGCCACTATGGGCCCCAAGAAAGCTTCTAGTGCCAACCCTGTGGTAAAAAGGGTGAGAATTACAATTGAAATG
The DNA here is from genome assembly GCF_038502225.1 of Cherax quadricarinatus. NCBI lineage: Eukaryota > Metazoa > Arthropoda > Malacostraca > Decapoda > Parastacidae > Cherax > Cherax quadricarinatus. The sequence goes on along the minus strand of NC_091321.1, from coordinate 27,564,644 downwards.
AAGAAGGAGATCATCACAAAGTATAAAACTGGAGTGCGTGTCTCCGAGCTGGCCAGGTTGTATAGCAAACCTCAATCAACCATCGCTACTATCTTGGCCAACAGAAAGGCAGTCAAGGAAGCTGTTGTTGTGAAAGGTGCAAGTATGTTTTCGAAACACAGATCGCCAGTAGTCAAAAATGTTGAGAGACTGTTATTGGTGTGGATAAATGAAAAACAGATATCAGGAGACAGCATCTCTCAAGCGATCATATGTGAAAAGGCAAGGCAGTTGCATGACGATTAATTAAAAATAAAGGTAACGTGTCATTTATTCTTCATTGCACAATATACATATGTATACATGTATTGTGCATCTATCCTTCTGTTTGTGTGTAGGAAAATGTATATTTCATGTGGTAAAAAATTTTTTTTTATACTTTTGGGTGTCTTGAATAGATTAATTTGATTTCCACTATTTCTTATTGGGAAAATTAATTCAAATAATGATAATTTCGTCGAGGGTCCACTGTAATCTCCCTCTCTTCTACACGCCCTAACCTGAGCCTCACTATCCTCATAAAAACTCTTTGCAGTATTTAGTAGCTTACTACCTATTCCATACACTTGCAACATCTGCCACATTGCTCTCCTATCCACTCTGTCATATGCATTTTCTAAATCCCTACATGCAGTGAAAACTTCCCTGCCTTTATCTAAATGCTGTTCACATATATGTTTCAATGTAAACACTTGATCTACACATCCCGTACCCACTCAAATGCCTCCTTGCTCATCTGCAATCCTACTCTCTGTCTTACTTCTAATTCATTCAATAATAACCCTACTGTACACTTTTCCTGGTATACCCAGTAAACTTATTCCCCTATAATTTTTACAGTCTCTTTTGTCCCCCTTCCCATTATATAAAAGAACTATACATGCTTTCTGCCAATCCCTCTGTATACCTTCCCCTCTTTCATACATTTATTAAACAAAAATACCAACCACTCCAACACTATATCCCCCTTTTATTTATTTATTTATTTATTTAGAAATTTTAGCATACATACAGAGGTACAAAAAAAATACAGGTAAGAGCAGCATGCCAAAGCCACTTATATGCATAGCATTACGGGCTGGCTTAAAATTAACTTAAGATTAACTAAGCAATGATGAAATCAGTGATAAGACATTATTGTAAACAGATAACTATAAAGCACAAATGAGTATTACAAAGACAGGTCATATGGTTGCATGCATTGCTGTTCATTCAGTAGAATGGGGTATTCTGTTAGGTAGTGTATTTAAAAAAATAACAAAGTTAGATTGGGTCCTAGGTTTAACATTTATGTGATATAATTGTGAGTAACATTTTGGATATACAATTTATAAGGTTCAGTTATTCAGTATTTATTTGGTTTTGAGTGAGTAAGTGAACTTTGAGAAGAGACTTGAATTTGTAAACAGGTAGTGTTTCTTTTATATTTACAGGTAATGAATCCCAGATTTTAGGGCCTTTTATGTGCATTGAGTTTTTGCATAGCGTGAGATGGTCATGTGTTCTGTTGAGGTTGGCAAGGAGATGTTTGAGGGGAGGGTTAATATCAGAGTTAAGTGTTCTATGTATGTAATAGGTGCAATAATAAGTATGGATGTTTTGTATGGTGAGTAGGTTGAGTGTTTTGAATATTGGTGGAGTGTGTTGCCTGTAGTGAGAATTTGTTATCATTCTAACTGCAGCCTTTTGTTGGGTAATTAGTGGTCTGAGATGGTTAATTGTTGTTGAGCCCCATGCACGAATTCCATAGGTGAGATAGGGGTAAATAAGAGAGTGATAAAGGGCCAGGAGGGCTGACTGTGGAACATAGTACCGTATCTTCGATAGTATGCCTATAGTCTTGGAAATTTTCTTAGAAATTTGTTGTACATGTGTATGAAATTTGAGTCTATTATCGAGGTGGATTCCTAAGAATTTTCCCTCTGTTAGCTTTGTGATAGGTGATCCGTTTATCATTATGTTAAGAGGTACATCTGTAGCTCTGTTACCAAACTGAATGAGGTAGGTTTTGTCAATGTTTAGTGTAAGTTTGTTAGTCCTCATCCAGGTAGATATTTTCTGTAATTCGGTGTTTACAGTATTGGCTAGTGTGACTGGGCTCAGGTGAGAGAAGACGTATGTAGTGTCATCTGCAAAAAGTGTGGGTTTGAGTAATTGCGAAGCATTTGGTAGGTCATTTATGTATAGGAGAAAGAGAAGAGGGCCAAGGACACTTCCCTGTGGGACACCAACTGTAATTGGTTGTGCGGAAGAGCTTGCCCCATTTGCGTACACATATTGGCTTCTGTTGCTGAGGTAAGACTTGAGGTAGTTGAGGGAGTGCCCTCTAATACCATAGTGTGACAATTTTACGTGGAGCAAGTCATGGTCAACTGTATCAAAAGCTTTACGTAAGTCAATGAAGATCCCCAGTGGGACTTCTTTTTTTTCTATTGCAGTGTATATATGTTCTAGCATGTGTATAATGGCATCATTAGTATTTTTATTAGGCCTGAATCCAAATTGGCAGGGGTTGAGAATGTTTTGGGAGATGAGGTAGGAGTAGATTCTTTTAGGAATTAATTTTTCGAAGATTTTTGAGAGGGTGTAAATTGGATATTGGCCTATAGTTATTCAACTCTGTTTGGTCTCCTCCTTTATGGATCGGGGTGACCCTTGCTATTTTGAGAACTGTAGGAAAGGTGGAGGATTCAATGGATTTGTTAAAGAGTGTTGCAATGATTGGTGATAGTACTTGTGACGCTTTTTTGTGTATAAAGGGTGGTAAGGTATTTAAATCTCCTGCCTTGTTTTTCAGTGCGTTGATAATAAGGGAGACTTCATATGGGTTAGTCGGAGCTAGGAACAGTGTGTTCGGGTAGTTGCCAGTGAGGTAGTCATTTGGTGGGGTATCTGAGCTTGGGATTTTATTGGCAAGGTTTTGACCTATAGTGGAGAAGAAATCATTGAGTCTGTTTGCTGTTTCTGTTGGTGGGAGTTCGGGTTCATCTGATTTTGCTAATTTTATTTCGCTATGTCGTGATATCTTTTTTGTTCCCAGAATTTCTGATAGGGTCTTCCAGGTTTTTTTTATATCACCTCGTAAGTTGGATAATCTGTTCTCATAATACAATTTTTTTGCCCTTCTTATCAGGCTGGTTAGGATTGACGAGTAACGTTTTGTTTGGTCTCTGGTTATGTGACCCATTCTGTACTGTTTTTCATATCGGTGTTTTGTATTTATGGATTTGAGAATGCTGGGTGTTAGCCAGGGACTGTTCAGTCTCTTAGCTGTCATCTGTTTAGTTTTTTTAGGGCAGTGCTTGTTATAAAGGTATTTTTTTTTAGGGCAGTGCTTGTTATAAAGGTATTGGGTCTTTTTTAGAAAATTATTAAAACATTCGTCAATATCTGTATAGATTTCTAGCTCAGTGTGCCAGTCAGTGTTTGTTACTGCTGTTGTGAAGTTATTAATGGCTGCCTCATTGTGAAGTCTGAAGGTGACTTTAGTAGTGTCTTGGGGTATTTTACCAAGAGTTGTTATGAGGAAAGTAGGGTAGTGGTCTGTGGTATTATCTGTAATTATGCCTGATTTTAAAGGGGATATGGTGTTGGTCCAGATGTGGTCAAGTAGGGAAACACTAGTCTCTGTAACTCTTGTAGGTTTTGTTACTGTTGGTAGCAACATGCAGTTACTCATTGTGTTTGTGAATTCAGTAACGTGTGGGTCCTGGTCTTGCAGGAGATTTATATTGAAGTCACCTGAGAGTAGTAAGTGATCTTTGTTCATGCGTGCATCAGTTATCATACTTCCTAGGTTTTGACTAAATTGGCTAATGTTTGATTGTGGAACTCTGTAGATGTTTATCACTGTGAGAGGTTTTTGTAGGTATTTGGATTTGAATTTAGCTATTATATATTCCCCATGTTTATCCCTTGTGCAAGTATTAGTGATACATTCTAGTTGGTCTGAGTAGTATATGGCTGTGCCACCCCCTTGTTGGTCTGGCCTACAGTTGTGTATGGCTGTGTAACCAGGAATGGTATAGACATCTGTAGTATCAGGCTTTAGCCAGGTTTCAGTTAGTGTAATGATGGACATATTGGCATGCAAGGAATTTAGTAATGCTAGGAGGTCATCATAATGCTTGCTTAAAGATCTGATATTGTAGTTAAAGATAGTCATGTTGTTGTTGGCTCTGAGAAGTGCCTTTGATTGTTCTGCTGTGTAGTAATTACAGTAACTGTTTGAATCATTTAAGTCATTAAATAAGAGGTTGGTATCAGGATCAATGCTTGTAATCATAAGATTTGTAGTGAATCTATAGTTAGAATTAAGTAAAAAATAAAATATTCTAAAGCTAAAAAAAAAAAAAAATAGCACCTGAATTATTTAACAAATGTAAAAATAATGAGCTAAGGTAGTTTTTTAAAGCTAAAATAAAGGAGGCAATATAAAAGGGACTAAAATAATTTGTGGTGAACAAGTAAAGTGATGATCAAATAATGGAGCTTGGGAATATGATAGTAGGTAGTACTTTAAAGGTAATTCTTTAAAGTTAGAATTATAATATAAAATTATAATATAAAAGGGACTAATATAAGTTGTGGTGAACAATAAAGTGGTAATCAAATAAATGAGCTTTGGAGTATAATGGCAAAATAGTGAACTTATTAACTTTAGCACCTGAGAATAGCACCTTGATTATTTTAACAATTGTGAATATATGAGCTAAGGTAGTTATATAAAGCTAAAATAAAGGTAATGCCTCACATACCTCCCCCACACTTACATTCTGTTCTTGTTCACTCCTAAAAGATGTTATACCTCCCTGGCCAGTGCTTGAAATTACCTCCTCCCTTTCTTCAATGACATTTAAAAGTTCCTCAAAATATTTCCACCACCTACCCAATACCTCCAGCTCCCCATCTACTAACTCCCCTACTCTGTTTTTAACTGACAAATCCATTCATTCCATAAGCTTTCTTAACTTGTTTATCTTCAAAATTTTTTCTTATTTTCATCAAAATTTCTTGACAGTGCCTCGCCCACTCTATCATCTGCTCTCCTTTTGCACTCTCTCACCACTCTCTTCACCTTTCTTTTACTCAACATATACTCTGCTCTTCTTATAACACTTCTGCTTTGTAAAAACCTCTCATAAGCTACCTTTATCTCTTTTATCACACCCTTTACTTCATCATTCCACCAATCACTCCTCTTTCCTCATATAGCCACAAACTTCTGCCCCACATTCTAATACTGCATTTTTAACCCTTTCAGGGTCCAGAAGCCAAATTTCAACGTGCTCACCAGTGTCCAAGAAATTTCAAAAAATAATTTTGTTATTTTTTCTTATGAAATGGTAGAGAATCTTTTTCTGAAGGTAATAAAACAAAAAGTAGGAAATTTGATGGAAAATTGACGAAATTATGCTCTTGCAAATTTTGTGTCAGCAATATTTATGCATCAGCGATTTTGCTGACTTTGACTCCCATTTTAGGCCAATTATCTAATTCCAGTCGACCAAATTCTTAGCTATTTCACTAGTATTACTTCTATTCTATCGATTGAGCACAAGAAATTGCCAAGTCAACTGTTTCAACTACAAAATAAAGTGATCGGAAATTGGTAATTTGTCCAATTTAATGCAAAGTTTAAATTACTCCAATTTCAAAATAGGGTCCAGAATAAACAATGCAGGCATTCCTGGCACTAAACTAACATTTCCTCTGTTCATTAGTTATGTTTTCAGGCTTTACAAATGAATTCCATTTTGATTTTTTATTCACATAATGAATTTTTATTCAAACCAAAAAAATAGAAGATTTACTGTAATACAATATTGTAATAATTATATAAATAATATCAGCACATTTGTGAATGTATATTAGACCCAACAGCTGGTGTGTATTAGACGTGTGAGGTCATTTGTTTACTCTTGAACATCAGCAAAAATTTAACATTTCCGCTACTTTGAGCTCAGTTTCAAGCCATTTCCGAAACTATAACCAATCAAAATCATCTCTATTTCTGTGATATATCTTCCATTCTATCAAATGAGACCAAGAAATCGCAAATACAACTATAAAAAACATACGAAAAAACGCTGCAAAGTTGCTGTTTTAATAAAAAATTACGGTCTCAGTTTTTTTCTCTCATTATGCACTGTGTGCTGCAGGATTTGTTTTATGTGGTGCACACGTACCACATAAAACAACATCAACTTCATTATGTGTAGTAGTGACTATACCCTACATGACCAAAATACTCTAGCTATATACTTGTCCAAACTTCCAACCACTACAGATATCAGTAGTAGAACTCAACACACAACTCAGGATATAAATAACCATAATTTTAAACCTAGAAGATGATTGATCACGTTGACCCTGATCTAAACCTCCATAATCTGACACCCAATCAAAACCTATTGGAAAGCAACTGCCTTTATTACACAACATCACAAGCCACCACTATCCTAAACAATGCTAAAAGTCTATCAGTACTTAACTACAACATCAGGTCCTTAAGCAAACACTATGATGACCTCCTAGCACTCCTTGAATCACTAAAGACACCCTTCTCCTGCATTATTCTTACTGAGACCTGGCTTAAGCAGGACACAATAGATATCTACCCTCTACCAGGATACACAGCAATTCACAACTGCAGAACAAACCAAGTTGGGGGTGGTATTGCAATCTATTACTCTAACCAATTATCTTGTCTTAGCACCACTTGCTTTAGTGATGAATATGGGGAATACATTTTTGCTAATTTTACTGTAAAAAACCTTAAGACGCCTATAACAATCGGTGCCATTTACCGGATACCTCACACAAACATCCCAAATTTCAGTGAGAAATTAAAGTCACTAATAACAAACAGACAAATGAATAAGCACCACCTTCTCTTAGCTGGAGACTTCAACATCAACCTTGGCTTACTAGATGATCAGCCTGTAACTGATTTCATCAACAATATGAACAACACACTTCTCATACCAACAATAACTAAACCAACCAGGCTCACTGAGACAAGTGCAACCATAATAGACCACATATGGACCAATATACTAGCCCCCCTTAAATCAGGGATAATCACAGATAGCACTACAGACCACTACCCTACCTTCCTCCTGACAAACATTAGTAAACCACCACTTGAATACAACAAAGTCTCATTTAGACTCCATGACGAGGCCTCAGTAAGGAAGTTCACAGCTGACCTAGAGACTGTTGATTGGCCTACAGAATTCTCCAAGGCCAATGGTATTGATGACTGGACAGACATCTTTCTTAACAAATTACTTAGACTATACAACAAACATTGTCCTATAAAAACAAAACAGATCACAAACAAACGGCTTGGTTGCCCATGGTTAACCAGCACCATTCTGAAATCCATTGACAAGAAACACCAATATGAAAAGCAATATAGACAGGGCTTAATACACAAAGATACTCTTAAACACTATTCATCAGCTCTCACCAAATTAATAAAAAAAGCCAAACAACTATACTACTCCAGTAGATTCACAGACACTAGAGGAGATATAAAAAAGACCTGGAAAACACTCTCTCAGATTCTAGGGACCCACAAACTGAGAAAAACCAAGAATATTGTCCTAACTAAACCTAATGAAACACCACTACATCCCACTGACACAGCTAACAAGATAAACGACTTCTTCTCAAACATAGGATCTAATCTCGCCAGTAAAATCCCACATACCAATGCCCATGCCGGGGACTACCTAGATGGAAATTTCCCTAATTCCTTCTATCTTGCACCAACTGAGCCCACGGAAGTCATTGAGATCATAAAGTCACTTAAAAATAACTCGGGGAATCTGTCTCATGTCCCACCATTACTGTACAAGCGAGCGGCCCATGTCCTTTCGCATGCTATTTCATTACTTTTTAACAAGTCAATAGAGACTAGCACCTTCCCGAAACTACTCAAGATGGCAAGGGTTACACCAATACATAAAGGTGGTGACCCTACAGACTTAAACAACTATAGGCCAATATCTAACTTACCATTGCTATCCAAAATCTTTGAGAAACTCGTGTACAAGAGACTGTATTCATTTATAACGGCTCAAAACATACTCAACCCCTGCCAGTTTGGATTCAGGAAAAATAAAAGCACTAATGATGCAATCATAAAAATGCTAGATCTGCTTTACACAGCATTGGAAAATAAGGAATATCCACTAGGAATTTTTATTGACCTAAGAAAAGCTTTTGGCACAGTAAACCACGAAATCCTACTCCACAAACTTGACCACTACGGTATAAGAGGCCATGCGCTTGCTTATTTCAAATCTTACATTACTAATAGGTATCAGTACGTCACCATTAAAGACACAGCATCAGCAACACGGCCACTTGATACTGGAGTTCCGCAGGGAAGTGTCCTTGGTCCCCTGCTCTTCCTCATATACATCAATGACCTTCCAAACGTATCCCAACACCTGAAACCCATTCTCTTTGCTGATGACACGACTTATGTCATCTCTCACCCTAATCTTGCCACCCTCAACACCATTGTGAATGAGGAGCTGATTAAAATATCGACTTGGATGACAGCCAATAAACTTACGCTTAACACTGACAAAACTTACTATATTATGTTTGGTAGCAGAGCAGGAGATGCACAAATTAACATTAAGATTGACAACACTCTAATTACCAGAAATAATGGGGGAAAATTCCTAGGCTTATACCTTGACAACAACCTGAATTTCAGCACCCATATCCAGCATATAGCCAAAAAAGTATCCAAAACGGTTGGGATCCTCTCCAAGATACGATACTACGTGCCGCAAAATGCCCTTCTCACACTATACCACTCACTTATTTATCCATACCTCACCTATGCTATTTGTGCTTGGGGATCAACTGCAGCAACACACCTAAAGCCAATAATAACCCAACAAAAAGCTGCAGTAAGAATAATCACTAAATCCCATCCCTGGCAGCACACCCCCCCACTCTTCAAAGATCTAAACTTACTCCCAGTTCAGTACATCCACACTTACTACTGTGCAATCTATATCTACAGGGCCTTAAACTCTAATATCAACCTTGACCTAAAACGCTTTCTTGATAGTTGTGACAGAACCCACAGGCATAACACCAGACACAAACATCTCTACGACATTCCCCGTGTCCGACTAAACCTTTACAAAAATTCAATGTATGTCAAAGGCCCTAAAATCTGGAATACCCTACCTGAGAACTCTAGAACTGCAGACACATTCATCACCTTCAAAACTACCATTAGAAAACATCTTATCTCCCTGATACACCCCGTCAACTAACTACACAAATACCACCTGGTGGTTCACACTTACACTCGCTCACTCATTTGACCATAAACAGAAATATTAATCTCAGTCTTAAAATAATGAATCCTGTGATACTCCAATACTGAAGCTATATACTGTGCCAAAACAAAAGCATTCACATTGCTAAACTCATAAACTAGTATTTAGTCACTTAGCCATAATACCAACTTACCTCATAATTTGTAATATTTTACAATTGAGAATAAAACTAAGTATGCCCGAAATGCCTAGCCATGCTAAGCGTTCTAGTGGTACACTCTGTAATCACAATTTTACTACATGTAAACCAAACAATAACCAAATTTCTGTAAACTCAGCATTGTAATCCTTATAGAGAATAAACTTTGAATTGAATTGAATTGAATAGATGTACTCTCTCATATCAAGGCCCAAATTTACTGCTCACAGCTTATCAGAGTGAGCTGAGCTCATGGCGTAAAGCAGTAGATGTACGACACAGACCCTGAAAGGGTTAAAACTATTCCAACATCATCCCTCAGTACTCACAGTTGCACTACCCCACCTTTCTGCCAATAGTTGCTCATATCTCACCCGAACTTCCTCCTCGCTTAGTTTATACACTTTCACCTCTCTCTTACTTGTTGTGGCCATTTTCTTTTTGTCCCGTCTACCTCTTACTCTAACTGTAGCTACAACTAAATAATGATCCGATATATCAGTTGCCCCTCTATAAACATGTACATCCTAAAGCCTACCCATCAACCTTTTATCCACCAATACATAATCTAACAAACTACTTTCATTATGTGCTATATCATACCTTGTATATTTATTTATCCTCTTCTTCATAAAATATGTATTACTTATTACCAAACTTCTTTCTACACATAGCTCAATTAAAGGCTCCCCATTTTCATTTACCCCTGGCACCCCAGATTTACCTACTGCTCCCTCCACAACATTTTTACCCACTTTAGCATTGAAATCCCCAACCACAAGTACTCTCACACTTGGTTCAAAACTCCCCATGCACTCACTCAACATTTCCCAAAATCTCTCTCTCTCCTCTACACCTCTCTCTTCTCTATGTGCATAAACACTTACTATAACCCACTTATCACATCCTTGAATTAATACATTTATATTCCCTCTTTTCCTGCCATAACTTTTCCTTCAACATTATTGTTACTTCTTCTTTAGGTTTAACTCTATTTGAAACCCCTGACCTAATCCGATTTATTTTTCCCCACTGAAACTCTCCCACCCCCTTCAGCTTTGTTTCACTTAAAGCCAGGACATCCAGCTTCTTCTCATTCATAACATCCACAATCATCTCTTTCTTATCATTTGCACAACATCCATGCACATTCAAACATCCCACTTTAATGGTTTTCTTCTTTTTCTTTTTAGTAGGCTATAGGGGAAAAGGGGTTACTAGCCCATTGTTCCCGGCATTCTAGTTGACTTTTACAACACGCATGGCTTACGGAGAAAAGATTCTTATTCCACTTCCCCATGGATATAAAAGGAAAAGCAATAAAAACAAGAACTGTTAAGATAAAATCTAAGAAAACTCAGATGAGTGTGTATACATAAACGTGTACATGTATGTGCAGTGTGACCTAAGTGTAAATAGAAGTAGCAAGACGTACCAGAAATCTTGCATTTTTTTTTTTTTTCAACAAACCGGCCATATCCCACCAAGGCAGGGTGGCCCAAAAAGAAAAACAAAAGTTTCTCTTTGTAAATTTAGTAATTTATACAGGAGAAGGGGTTACTAGCCCCTTCCTCCCGGCGTTTTAGTCGCCTCTTACAACACGCATGGCTTACAGAGGAAGAATTCTGTTCCACTTCCCCATGGAGATAAGAGGAAATAAACAAGAAGAAGAACTAGAAAGAAAATAGAAGAAAACCCAGAGGGGTGTGTGTGTGTGTGTGTATATATATATGCATATATATATGTGTATATATATATGTGTGTATATATATATATATATATATATATATATATATATATATATATATATATATATACATATATACTGTATATGCTGTAAAGAGCTTTTATGAGGATAGTGAGGCTCAGGTTAGGGTGTGTAGAAGAGAGGGAGAATACTTCCCGGTAAAAGTAGGTCTTAGACAGGGATGTGTAATGTCACCATGGTTGTTTAATATATTTATAGATGGGGTTGTAAAAGAAGTAAATGCTAGGGTGTTCGGGAGAGGGGTAGGATTAAATTATGGGGAATCAAATTCAAAATGGGAATTGACACAGTTACTTTTTGCTGATGATACTGTGCTTATGGGAGATTCTAAAGAAAAATTGCAAAGGTTAGTGGATGAGTTTGAGAATGTGTGTAAAGGTAGAAAGTTGAAAGTGAACATAGAAAAGAGTAAGGTGATGAGGGTATCAAATGATTTAGATAAAGAAAAATTGGATATCAAATTGGGGAGGCGGAGTATGGAAGAAGTGAATGTTTTCAGATACTTGGGAGTTGACGTGTCGGTGGATGGATTTATGAAGGATGAGGTTAATCATAGAATTGATGAGGGAAAAAAGGTGAGTGGTGCGTTGAGGTGTATGTGGAGTCAAAAAACATTATCTATGGAGGCAAAGAAGGGAATGTATGAAAGTATAGTAGTACCAACACTCTTATATGGATGTGAAGCTTGGGTGGTAAATGCAGCAGCGAGGAGATGGTTGGAGGCAGTGGAGATGTCCTGTCTAAGGGCAATGTGTGGTGTAAATATTATGCAGAAAATTCGGAGTGTGGAAATTAGGAGAAGGTGTGGAGTTAATAAAAGCATTAGTCAGAGGGCAGAAGAGGGGTTCTTGAGGTGGTTTGGTCATTTAGAGAGAATGGATCAAAGTAGAATGACATGGAAAGCATATAAATCTATAGGGGAAGGAAAGAGGGGTAGGGGTCGTCCTCGAAAGGGTTGGAAAGAGGGGGTAAAGGAGGTTTTGTGGGCGAGGGGCTTGGACTTCCAGCAAGCGTGCATGAGCGGGTTAGATAGGAGTGAATGGAGACGAATGATACTTGGGACCTGACGATCTGTTGGAGTGTGAGCAGGGTAATATTTAGTGAAGGGATTCAGGGAAACCGGTTATTTTCATATAGTCGGACTTAAGTCCTGGAAATGGGAAGTACAATGCCTGCACTTTAAAGGAGTGGTTTGGGATATTGGCGGTTTGGAGGGATATGTTGTGTATCTTTATACGTATATGCTTCTAAACTGTTGTATTCTGGGCACCTCTGCGAAAGCAGTGATAATGTGTGAGTGTGGTGAAAGTGTTGAATGATGATGAAAGTATTTTCTTTTTGGGGATTTTCTTTCTTTTTTGGGTCACCCTGCCTCGGTGGGAGACGACCGACTTGTTGAAAAAATATATATATATATATATATATATATATATTATATATAATAGGTTGGTAGACAGCAACCACCCAGGGAAGTACTACCGTCCTGCCAAGTGAGTGTAAAACGAAAGCCTGTAATTGTTTTACATGATGGTAGGATTGCTGGTGTCTTTTGTCTGTCTCATAAATATGCAAGATTACAGGCATGTCTTGCTACTTCTACTTACACTTAGGTCACACTACACATACATGTACACGTTTATTTAAACACACTCATCTGAGTTTTCTTTGATTTTATCTTAATAGTTCTTGGTCTTATTCCTTTTCCTTTTATATCCATGGGGAAGTGGAATAAGAATCTTTCCTCCGTAAGCCATGCGTGTTGTGAAAGTCAACTAAAATGCCGGGAACAATGGGCTAGTAACCCCTTTTCCTGTAAAGATTACTAAAAAGAATAAGAAGAAAATTGTCAAAGTGGGAAGTCTGAATGTGCATGGATGTTGTGCAAATGATAAGAAAGAGATGATTGTGGATGTTATGAATGAGAAGAAACTGGATGTCCTGGCTTTAAGTGAAACAAAGCTGAAGGGGGTGAGAGAGTTTCAATGGAGAGGAATAAATGGGATTAGGTCGGGGATTTCAAATAGAGTTAGAGCTAAAGAAGGAGTAGCAATGATGTTGAAGGATAAGCTATGGCAGGAAAAGAGGGACTACAAATGTATAAATTCAAGGATTATGTGGAGTAAAATAAAGATTGGATGTGAAAAGTGGGTTATAGTAAGCGTGTATGCACCTGGAGAAGAGAGAAGTGTAGAGGAGAGACAGAGATTCTGGGAAATGTTGAGTGAATGCGTGGGGAGTTTTGAATCAAGTGTGAGAGTAATGGTGGTTGGGGATTTCAATGCTAAAGTGTGTAAAAATGTTATGGAGGGAGTAGTAGGTAAATTTGGGGTGCCAGGGGTAAAAGTAAATGGGGAGCCTTTAATTGAGCTATGTGTAGAAAGAAATTTGGTAATAAGTAATACATATTTTATGAAAAATAAGATAAATAAATATACAAGGTATGATGTAGCACGTAATGAAAGTAGATTGTTAGATTATGTATTGGTGGATAAAAGGTTGATGGGTAGGCTCCAGGATGTACATGTTTATAGAGGGGCAACTGATATATCGGATCATTATTTAGTTGTAGCTACAGTTAGAGTAAGAGGTAGATGGGAAAAGAGGAAGGTGGCAACAACAAGTAAGAGGGAGGTGAAAGTGTATAAACTAAGGGAGGAGGAAGTTCGGGCGAGATATAAGCGACTATTGGCAGAAAGGTGGGCTAGTGCAAAGATGAGTAGTGGGGGGGTTGAAGAGGGTTGGAATAGTTTTAAAAATGCAGTATTAGAATGTGGGGCAGAAGTTTGTGGTCATAGGAGGGTGGGGGCAGGAGGAAAGAGGAGTGATTGGTGGAATGATGAAGTAAAGGGTGTGATAAAAGAGAAAAAGGTAGCTTACGAGAGGTTTTTACAAAGCAGAAGTGTTATAAGAAGAGCATAGTATATGGAGAGTAAAAGAAAGGTGAAGAGAGTGGTGAGAGAGTGCAAAAGGAGAGCAGATGAAAGAGTGGGAGAGGCACTGTCAAGAAATTTTAATGAAAATAAGAAAAAATTTTGGAGTTAAACAAGTTAAGAAAGCCTATGGAAAGTATGGATTTGTCAGTTAAAAACAGAGTAGGGGAGTTAGTAGATGGGGAGAGGGAGGTATTAGGTAGATGGCGAGAATATTTTGAGGAACTTTTAAATGTTGAGGAAGAAAGGGAGGCGGTAATTTCATGCACTGGCCAGGGAGGTATACCATCTTTTAGGAGTGAAGAAGAGCAGAATGTAAGTGTGGTGGAGGTACGTGAGGCATTACGTAGAATGAAAGGGGGTAAAGCAGCTGGAACTGATGGGATCATGACAGAAATGTTAAAAGCAGGGGGGGATATAGTGTTGGAGTGGTTGGTACTTTTGTTTAATAAATGTATGAAAGAGGGGAAGGTACCTAGGGATTGACAGAGAGCATGTATAGTCCCTTTATATAAAGGGAAAGGGGACAAAAGAGATTGTAAAAATTATAGAGGAATAAGTTTACTGAGTATACCAGGAAAAGTATACGGTAGGGTTATAATTGAAAGAATTAGAGGCAAGACAGAATGTAGAATTGCGGATGAGCAAGGAGGCTTCAGAGTGGGTAGGGGATGTGTGGATCAAGTGTTTACATTGAAGCATATATGTGAACAGTATTTAGATAAAGGTAGGGAAGTTTTTATTGCATTTATGGATTTAGAAAAGGCATATGATAGAGTGGATAGAGGAGCAATGTGGCAGATGTTGCAAGTATATGGAATAGGTGGTAAGTTACTAAATGCTGTAAAGAGCTTTTATGAGGATAGTGAGGCTCAGGTTAGGGTGTGTAGAAGAGAGGGAGACTACTTCCCGGTAAAAGTAGGTCTTAGACAGGGATGTGTAATGTCACCATGGTTGTTTAATATATTTATAGATGGGGTTGTAAAAGAAGTAAATGCTAGGGTGTTCGGGAGAGGGATGGGATTAAATTATGGGGAATCAAATTCAAAATGGGAACTGACACAGTTACTTTTTGCTGATGATACTGTGCTTATGGGAGATTCTAAAGAAAAATTGCAAAGGTTAGTGGATGAGTTTGAGAATGTGTGTAAAGGTAGAAAGTTGAAAGTGAACATAGAAAAGAGTAAGGTGATGAGGGTATCAAATGATTTAGATAAAGAAAAATTGGATATCAAATTGGGGAGGAGGAGTATGGAAGAAGTGAATGTTTTCAGATACTTGGGAGTTGAATTGTCGGCGGATGGATTTATGAAGGATGAGGTTACTCATAGAATTGATGAGGGAAAAAAGGTGAGTGGTGCGTTGAGGTATATGTGGAGTCAAAAAACGTTATCTATGGAGGCAAAGAAGGGAATGTATGAAAGTATAGTAGTACCAACACTCTTATATGGATGTGAAGCTTGGGTGGTAAATGCAGCAGCGAGGAGATGGTTGGAGGCAGTGGAGATGTCCTGTCTAAGGGCAATGTGTGGTGTAAATATTATGCAGAAAATTCGGAGTGTGGAAATTAGGAGAAGGTGTAGAGTTAATAAAAGCATTAGTCAGAGGGCAGAAGAGGGGTTGTTGAGGTGGTTTGGTCATTTAGAGAGAATGGATCAAAGTAGAATGACATGGAAAGCATATAAATCTATAGGGGAAGGAAAGAGGGGTAGGGGTCGTCCTCGAAAGGGTTGGAAAGAGGGGGTAAAGGAGGTTTTGTGGGCGAGGGGCTTGGACTTCCAGCAAGCGTGCATGAGCGTGTTAGATAGGAGTGAATGGAGACGAATGATACTTGGGACCTGACGATCTGTTGGAGTGTGAGCAGGGTAATATTTAGTGAAGGGATTCAGGGAAACCGGTTATTTTCATATAGTCGGACTTGAGTCCTGGAAATGGGAAGTACAATGCCTGCACTTTAAAGGAGGGGTTTGGGATATTGGCAGTTTGGAGGAATATGTTGTGTATCTTTATACGTATATGCTTCTAAGCTGTTGTATTTTGAGCACTTCTGCAAAAGCAGTGATAATGTGTGAGTGTGGTGAAAGTGTTGAATGATGATAAAAGTATTTTCTTTTTGGGGATTTTCTTTCTTTTTTGGGTCACCCTGCCTCGGTGGGAGACGACCGACTTGTTGAAAAAAAATATATATATATATATTTTTTTTTTTTATTATCACACTGGCCGATTCCCACCAAGGCAGGGTGACTCGAAAAAGAAAAACTTTCACCGTCATTCACTCCATCACTGTCTTGCCAGAAGGGTGCTTTACACTACAGTTTTTAAACTGCAACATTAACACCCCTCCTTCAGAGTGCAGGCACTGTACTTTCCATCTCCAGGACTCAAGTCCGGCCTGCCAGTTTCCCTGAACCCCTTCATAAATGTTACTTTGCTCACACTCCAACAGCACGTCAAGTATTAAAAACCATTTGTCTCCATTCACTCCTATCAAACACGCTCACGCACGTCTGCTGGAAGTCCAAGCCCCTCGCACACAAAACCTCCTTTACCCTTTCCCTCTAACCTTTCCTAGGCCGACCCCTACCCTGCCTTCCTTCCACTACAGACTGATGCACTCTTGAAGTCATTCTGTTTCGCTCCATTCTCTCTACATGTCCGAACCACCTCAACAACCCTTCCTCAGCCCTCTGGACAACAGTTTTGGTAATCCCGCACCTCCTCCTAACTTCCAAACTACGAATTCTCTGCATTATATTCACACCACACATTGCCCTCAGACATGATATCTCCACTGCCTCCAGCCTTCTCCTCGCTGCAACATTCATCACCCATGCTTCACACCCATATAAGAGTGTTCGTAAAACTATACTCTCATATATTCCCCTCTTTGCCTCCAAGGACAAAGTTCTTTGTCTCCACAGACTCCTAAGTGCACCACTCACCCTTTTCCCCTCATCAATTCTATGATTCACCTCGTCCTTCATAGACCCATCCGCTGACACGTCCACTCCCAAATATCTGAATACATTCACTTCCTCCATACTCTCTCCCTCCAATCTGATATCCAATCTTTCATCACCTAATATTTTTGTTATCCTCATAACCTTACTCTTTCCTGTATTCACTTATAATTTTCTTCTTTTGCACACCCTACCAAATTCATCCACCAATCTCTGCAACTTCTCTTCAGAATCTCCCAAGAGCACAGTGTCATCAGCAAAGAGCAACTGTGACAACTCCCACTTTATGTGTGATTCTTTATCTTTTAACTCCACGCCTCTTGTCAAGACCCTCGCATTTACTTCTCTTACAACCCCATCTATAAATATATTAAACAACCACGGTGACATCACACATCCTTGTCTAAGGCCTACTTTTGCTGCGAAATAATTTCCCTCTTTCCTATGTACTCTAACTTGAGCCTCACTATCCTCGTAAAAACTCTTCACTGCTTTCAGTAACCTACCTCCTATACCATACACCTGCCACATCTGCCACATTGACCCCCTATCCACCCTGTCATACGCCTTTTCCAAATCCATAAATGCCACAAAGACCTCTTTAGCCTTATCTAAATACTGTTCACTTATATGTTTCACTGTAAACACCTGGTCCACACACCCCCTACCTTTCCTAAAGCCTCCTTGTTCATCTGCTATCCTATTCTCAGTCTTACTTTTAATTCTTTCAATAATAACTCTACCTTACACTTTACCAGGTATACTCAACAGACTTATCCCCCTATAATTTTTGCACTCTCTATTGTCCCCTCTGCCTTTATACAAAGGAACTATGCATGCTCTCTGCCAATCCCTAGGTACCTTACCCTCTTCCATACATTTATTAAATAATTGCACCAACCACTCCAAAACTATATCTCCACCTGCTTTTAACATTTCTATCTTTATCCCATCAATCCCGGTAGCCTTACCCCCTTTCATTTTACCTACTACCTCACGAACTTCCCCCACACTCACAATTGGCTCTTCCTCACTCCTACAAGATGTTATTCCTCCTTGCCCTATACACGAAATCAAAGCTTCCCTATCTTCATCAACATTTAACAATTCCTCAAAATATTCCCTCCATCTTCCCAATACCTCTAACTCTCCATTTAATAACTCTCCTCTCCTATTTTTAACTGACAAATCCATTTGTTCTCTAGGCTTCCTTAACTTGTTGATCTCACTCCAAAACTTTCTTATTTTCAACAAAATTTGTTGATAACATCTCACCCACTCTCTCATTTGCTCTCTTTTTACATTGCTTCACCACTCTCTTAACCTCTCTCTTTTTCTCCATATACTCTTCCCTCCTTGCATCACTTCTACTTTGTAAAAACTTCTCATATGCTAACTTTTTCTCCCTTACTACTCTCTTTACATCATCATTCCACCAATCGCTCCTCTTCCCTCCCGCACCCATTTTCCTGTAACCACAAACTTCTGCTGAACACTCTAACACTACATTTTTAAACCTACCCCATACCTCTTCGACCCCATTGCCTATGCTCTCATTAGCCCATCTATCCTCCAATAGCTGTTTATATCTTACCCTAACTGCCTCCTTTTTTAGTTTATAAACCTTCACCTCTTTCTTCCCTGATGCTTCTATTCTCCTTGTATCCCATCTACCTTTTACTCTCAGTGTAGCTACAACTAGAAAGTGATCTGATATATCTGTGGCCCCTCTATAAACATGTACATCGTGAAGTCTACTCAACAGTCTTTTATCTACCAATACATAATCCAACAAACTACTGTCATTTCGCCCTACATCATATCTTGTATACTTATTTGTCCTCTTTTTCTTAAAATATGTATTACCTATAACTAAACCCCTTTCTATACAAAGTTCAATCAAAGGGCTCCCGTTATCATTTACACCTGGCACCCCAAACTTACCTACCACACCCTCTATAAAAGTTTCTCCTACTTTAGCATTCAGGTCCCCTACCACAATTACTCTTCTCACTTGGTTCAAAGGCTCCTATACATTCACTTAACATCTCCCAAAATCTCTCTCTCTCCTCTGCATTCCTCTCTTCTCCAGGTGCATACACGCTTATTATGACCCACTTCTCGCATCCAACCTTTACTTTAATCCACATAATTCTTGAATTTACACATTCATATTCTCTTTTCTCCTTCCATAACTGATCATTCAACATTACTGCTACCCCTTCCTTTGCTCTAACTCTCTCAGATACTCCAGATTTAATCCCATTTATTTCCCCCCACCGAAACTCCCCTACCCCCTTCAGCTTTGTTTCGCTTAGGGCCAGGACATCCAACTTCTTTTCATTCATAACATCAGCAATCATCTGTTTCTTGTCATCTGCACTACATCCACGCACATTCAAGCATCCCAGTTTTATAAAGTTTTTCTTCTTCTCTTTTTTAGTAAATGTCTACAGGAGAAGGGGTTACTAGCCCATTGCTCCCGGCATTTTAGTCGCCTCATACGACACGCATGGCTTACGGAGGAAAGATTCTTTTCCACTTCCCCATGGACAATAGAAGAAATAAAGAAGAACAAGAGCTATGTAGAAAAAGGAGAAAAACCTAGATGTATGTATATATATATGCATGTGCATGTCTGTGAAGTGTGACCAAAGTGTAAGTTGGAGTAGCAAGATATCCCTGTTATGTAGCGTGTTTATGAGACAGAAAAAGACACCAGCAATCCTACCATCATGCAAAACAGTTACAGGTTTCTGTTTCACAGTCATCTGGCAGGACGGTAGTACTTCCCTGGGTGGTTGCTGTCTACCAACCTACTACCTCATATATATATATGCATGCATGCTTGTACATGTATGTGTAGTGTGACCTAAGTGTAAGTAGAAGTAGCAAGACATACCTGAAATCTTGCATGTTCATGAGACAAAAAAGATACCAGCAATCCTACCATCATGTAAAGCAATTACAGGCTTTCGTTTTTACACTTACTTGGCAGGACAGTAGTACCTCCCTGGGTGGTTGCTGTCTACCAGCTTACTACTAAATATATTGTATATATATTGTAAATATTGATGGTGGGAATGTACAAGCAGTCAGAGACTGCCTTTGGTGTTAACCTATGCCTTTAATATTTCTTGATTGTTCCTTTACTGGTAATTTATGTTATGAAGTCCTTCTGCGTTCATTTGGTGCATTATGAAAATTAGACACATGTGCAGTATCTAGATATCTTTATTGTAGATGTTTTGCCAACCAGTTGCTTTATCAATTCAAATTCAAGGACATAATTGGAAGGCAGTAGAACTATGATAGAGCCTCTGGTTGGCAAAACATCTTCAATAAAGATACCCAGATGTTGCACATGTGTCTAATTTTCATTTTGTTGGTACTGTATACCATTCATATAGTGCTTCTCCATGAATATCCTTATATAATAATTTAAATAATACATTATCACTACTAGTAAGTAACACTGAGCAAAGTTACAAAATTTGAAAAGTTAGGTCTGGAAGTTAGTGTTGTTCAGTAAAAAGGAACATTTAAAAGCCTTGTTTATATAATAATTTTTAATGCTCTTGTCATAATAATAGGTATTAATATCTATAGAGCATTACATAGTTTTTCAAAACCATTGAGAGAAATTACGTATTCTTAAATTGGTTCATCTTCCATTCGAGAAGTGGCATTGCTTGCTTAAGTTTCTGATAGGGTTAAACTTGCATTGTTCCATCTTCATTGTTTAAATTGTTATATCATGTTCTAGTTTCTATTTTATGAAGAAAACACTTCATCTTTACAGTACAGTGGACCCCCGGTTAACGATATTTTTTCACTCCGGAACTATGTTCAGGTGCCAGTACTGACCGAATTTGTTCCCATAAGGAATATTGTGAAGTAGATTAGTCCATTTCAGACCCCCAAACATACACGTACAAACGCACTTACGTAAATACACTTACATAATTGGTCGCATTTGGAGGTAATCGTTATGCGGGGGTCCACTGTATTGTTTCTTTTCAGATTGCAGATAGTGATTATGTGTTCTTCCTATTCTTTATCTATTTTATTGTTTCCTGTTTGTTCATTTTTAATGGGATTATCATATTTTCTCTTGCTCCCATCAGCCAATGAGGGCTGTGACTTCACAGTTTCTGCATGGTTCCTGGTTAACACAGCCTTAATAATTAAGTGCTACCAGTTGTTTACCTTCCAACTTGTCTTTGGCAAACCATCATATAACATGTTATGCCTCAGCACTATTATCTGATATAAAGAGCTGAGTATGTTAACCCTTTCACTATCTAAACCCCCGAAGTTAATATTGCTCCCAGTTTCAACTTTTTAAAAAAATAGTGCTAATTTGGTAAATTTTACACAAATTTAAAAAATACTAATTTAAAAACAGAGTGAAAAATAATGTAGACAATCTTGATACTAAAACAACATTTCCTCTGTTCATTTATCACATTCCCAGGCCTTTCCTCTATTACACTTACCTTCCATTTTCAATTTACAGTGGACCCCCGCATAACGATTACCTCCGAATGCGACCAATTATGTAAGTGTATTTATGTAAGTGCGTTTGTACGTGTATGTTTGGGGGTCTGAAAGGAATAATCTACTTCACAATATTCCTTATGGGAATAAATTCGGTCAGTACTGGCACCTGAACATACTTATGGAGTGAAAAAATATCGTTAACCGGGGGTCCACTGTATAATCACACAAAAATAGGAGATTTACTCAATTTCCTTGATAATAAAATATAGCCAGGAATAATTGGTTATGGTTTATGGCACACCAATAATTGAGTCAGACTTTTTAAAAACCTGTAAAACAGACAGCAACCACCCAGGGAAGTACTACTGTCCTGCCAGATGACTGTGAAACAAAAACCTGTAACTGTTTTGCATGATGGTAGGATTGCTGGTTTCTTTTTCTGTCTCATAAACATGCTAAGATAACAGGGATATCTTGCTACTCCTACTTACACTTTGGTCACACTTCACAGACACGCACATGCATATATATATATATACATACATCTAGGTTTTTCTCCTTTTTCTAAATAGCTCTTGTTCTTTTTTATTTCTTCTATTGTCCATGGGGAAGTGGAAAAGAATCTTTCCTCCGTAAGCCATGCGTGTCGTATGAGGCGACTAAAATGCCGGGAGCAATGGGCTAGTAACCCCTTCTCCTGTATACAATTACTAAAAAAGAGAAGAAGAAAAACTTTATAAAACTGGGTTGCTTAAATGTGCGTGGATGTAGTGCGGATGACAAGAAACAGATGATTGCTGATGTTATGAATGAAAAGAAGTTGGATGTCCTGGCCCTAAGCGAAACAAAGCTGAAGGGGGTAGGAGAGTTTCAGTGGGGGGAAATAAATGGGATTAAATCTGGAGTATCTGAGAGAGTTAGAGCAAAGGAAGGGGTAGCAGTAATGTTAAATGATCAGTTATGGAAGGAGAAAAGAGAATATGAATGTGTAAATTCAAGAATTATGTGGATTAAAGTAAAGGTTGGATGCGAGAAGTGGGTCATAATAAGCGTGTATGCACCTGGAGAAGAGAGGAATGCAGAGGAGAGAGAGAGATTTTGGGAGATGTTAAGTGAATGTATAGGAGCCTTTGAACCAAGTGAGAGAGTAATTGTGGTAGGGGACTTGAATGCTAAAGTAGGAGAAACTTTTAGAGAGGGTGTGGTAGGTAAGTTTGGGGTGCCAGGTGTAAATGATAATGGGAGCCCTTTGATTGAACTTTGTATAGAAAGGGGTTTAGTTATAGGTAATACATATTTTAAGAAAAAGAGGATAAATAAGTATACACGATATGATGTAGGGCGAAATGACAGTAGTTTGTTGGATTATGTATTGGTAGATAAAAGACTGTTGAGTAGACTTCAGGATGTACATGTTTATAGAGGGGCCACAGATATATCAGATCACTTTCTAGTTGTAGCTACACTGAGAGTAAAAGGTAGATGGGATACAAGGAGAATAGAAGCATCAGGGAAGAGAGAGGTGAAGGTTTATAAACTAAAAGAGGAGGCAGTTAGGGTAAGATATAAACAGCTATTGGAGGATAGATGGGCTAATGAGAGCATAGGCAATGGGGTCGAAGAGGTATGGGGTAGGTTTAAAAATGTAGTGTTAGAGTGTTCAGCAGAAGTTTGTGGTTACAGGAAAGTGGGTGCAGGAGGGAAGAGGAGCGATTGGTGGAATGATGTAAAGAGAGTAGTAAGGGAGAAAAAGTTAGCATATGAGAAGTTTTTACAAAGTAGAAGTGATGCAAGGAGGGAAGAGTATATGGAGAAAAAGAGAGAAGTTAAGAGAGTGGTGAAGCAATGTAAAAAGAGAGCAAATGAGAGAGTGGGTGAGATGTTATCAACAAATTTTGTTGAAAATAAGAAAAAGTTTTGGAGTGAGATTAACAAGTTAAGAAAGCCTAGAGAACAAATGGATTTGTCAGTTAAAAATAGGAGAGGAGAGTTATTAAATGGAGAGTTAGAGGTATTGGGAAGATGGAAGGAATATTTTGAGAAATTGTTAAATGTTGATGAAGATAGGGAAGCTGTGATTTCGTGTATAGGGCAAGGAGGAATAACATCTTGTAGGAGTGAGGAAGAGCCAGTTGTGAGTGTGGGGGAAGTTCGTGAGGCAGTAGGTAAAATGAAAGGGGGTAAGGCAGCCGGGATTGATGGGATAAAGATAGAAATGTTAAAAGCAGGTGGGGATATAGTTTTGGAGTGGTTGGTGCAATTATTTAATAAATGTATGGAAGAGGGTAAGGTACCTAGGGATTGGCAGAGAGCATGCATAGTTCCTTTGTATAAAGGCAAAGGGGATAAAAGAGAGTGCAAAAATTATAGGGGGATAAGTCTGTTGAGTGTACCTGGTAAAGTGTATGGTAGAGTTATAATTGAAAGAATTAAGAGTAAGACGGAGAATAGGATAGCAGATGAACAAGGAGGCTTTAGGAATGGTAGGGGGTGTGTGGACCAGGTGTTTACAGTGAAACATATAAGTGAACAGTATTTAGATAAGGCTAAAGAGGTCTTTGTGGCATTTATGGATTTGGAAAAGGCGTATGACAGGGTGGATAGGGGGGCAATGTGGCAGATGTTGCAAGTGTATGGTGTAGGAGGTAGGTTACTGAAAGCAGTGAAGAGTTTTTACGAGGATAGTGAGGCTCAAGTTAGAGTATGTAGGAAAGAGGGAAATTATTTCCCAGTAAAAGTAGGCCTTAGACAAGGATGTGTGATGTCACCGTGGTTGTTTAATATATTTATAGATGGGGTTGTAAGAGAAGTAAATGCGAGGGTCTTGGCAAGAGGCGTGGAGTTAAAAGATAAAGAATCACACACAAAGTGGGAGTTGTCACAGCTGCTCTTTGCTGATGACACTGTGCTCTTGGGAGATTCTGAAGAGAAGTTGCAGAGATTGGTGGATGAATTTGGTAGGGTGTGCAAAAGAAGAAAATTAAAGGTGAATACAAGAAAGAGTAAGGTTATGAGGATAACAAAAAGATTAGGGGATGAAAGATTGAATATCAGATTGGAGGGAGAGAGTATGGAGGAGGTGAACGTATTCAGATATTTGGGAGTGGACGTGTCAGCGGATGGGTCTATGAAAGATGAGGTGAATCATAGAATTGATGAGGGAAAAAGAGTGAGTGGTGCACTTAGGAGTCTGTGGAGACAAAGAACTTTGTCCTTGGAGGCAAAGAGGGGAATGTATGAGAGTATAGTTTTACCAACGCTCTTATATGGGTGTGAAGCGTGGGTGATGAATGTTGCAGCGAGGAGAAGGCTGGAGGCAGTGGAGATGTCATGTCTGAGGGCAATGTGTGGTGTGAATATAATGCAGAGAATTCGTAGTTTGGAAGTTAGGAGGAGGTGCGGGATTACCAAAACTGTTGTCCAGAGGGCTGAGGAAGGGTTGTTGAGGTGGTTCGGACATGTAGAGAGAATGGAGCGAAACAGAATGACTTCAAGAGTGTATCAGTCTGTAGTGGAAGGAAGGCGGGGTAGGGGTCGGCCTAGGAAGGGTTGGAGGGAGGGGGTAAAGGAGGTTTTGTGTGCGAGGGGCTTGGACTTCCAGCAGGCATGCGTGAGCGTGTTTGATAGGAGTGAATGGAGACAAATGGTTTTTAATACTTGACGTGCTGTTGGAGTGTGAGCAAAGTAACATTTATGAAGGGATTCAGGGAAACCGGCAGGCCGGACTTGAGTCCTGGAGATGGGAAGTACAGTGCCTGCACTCTGAAGGAGGGGTGTTAATGTTGCAGTTTAAAAACTGTAGTGTAAAGCACCCTTCTGGCAAGACAGTGATGGAGTGAATGATGGTGAAAGTTTTTCTTTTTCGGGCCACCCTGCCTTGGTGGGAATCGGCCGGTGTGATAATAAAAAAAGATAAAACAGACAGGGGGAAGAGTAAGGGACCTTACTCATCCTCAAAGAAAAACAAAAAAAAAATATTAATATTTCCTTTACTTTAAGCCCAGTTTCAAGCTACTTTTGGTCCTGAAACAACCATAATCATCACTATTTCAGTAGTATGTCTTCCATTTTATCAAATGATACCAAGAAACAGTCAACAAAATCTTAAAACCATCCTGGAAAACACCACAAAAATCACTATTTTAAACCAGATACATGGTCAAGGTTTTGCTTTTTCCATCATGCAACATGTGGGGCAGGATTTTTTTATACTGTGCACACTAGCTGTGCAGACCCATTCTTGTACCTAGGCCAAAATTTGCCACTCACAGCTTATCTGAATGAGCTGAGCTCATGACGTAGAACTATGTGAGGGACTCTGGCGTCAATGATGTGTACTACATGACAGCCACTGAAAGGGTTCAAGTCATCCCTACAAGACAAGTGAAGTCATTGGCTTGATTATGCTGCATGTAACTTCTTGTAAGCAAGCAGTGTTCCCATATTATGCCTGACCTACAGCATTTATAAATGATAAGTCTTAATGGTTCAAGCAGCCTAATTTATTTTTTATTTATTTATTTATTTAATAATTTGAACATACAGAGGTACAAAAAAATACAGGTAAGAGCAGCATGCCAAAGCCACTTGCATGCATAGCATTACGGGCAGGCTTAAAATTAACTTAAGATTAACCCTTTGACTGTTGCGGCCGTATATATACGTCTTACGAGGTACCGTGTTTGACGTATATATACTCATAAATTCTAGCGGCTTCAAATCAAGCAGGAGAAAGCTGGTAGGCCCACATGTGAGAGAATGGGTCTGTGTGGTCAGCGTGCACCATATAAAAAAAATCCTGGAGCACGCAGTGCATAATGAGAAAAAAAAAACTCCGACCGTTTTTTTTAATTAAAATGCCGACTTTGTGGTCTATTTTCGTATAGTATTTATGGTTGTATTCTCGTTTTCTTGGTCTCATTTGATAGAATGGAAAACATATTATAGAAATAGAGGTGATTTTGATTGATTTTACTATAAAAAGAACCTAGAAATGGAGCTCAAAGTAGGGGAAATGTTTGATTTTTGCCAATGTTCAAAAGTAAACAAATGATGCCATTGTCCAATAAATGTCCAACTAGCCATTCTAATATGCAGTCATGAATGGGTTGATGTTATTTATACAGTTATTACAGTATTGCAGTAGTCTGCATAATAGTAAGTCTTCTATTTATTGTTTGAATAAAAATTCAAAATAGAAAGCAAGAGTAATATCAGAGGGGCCTGGAGACATGACTGATGAGCAAAGAAAATGTTATTTTAGAGCCAGAAATGTCTGCATTGTTCATTCTGGACCTTATTTTGAAATTGTCATATTTTTTAGTTTTCGTGAAATTGGCCAAATTGCAAATTTCTGACCACATTATTAGGTAGTTGAAATCGGTAAATGGGCAGTTTCTTGTACTCAATCGATAGAAAAAATGGAGTTCTAAAGAAATAGCTATGAGTTTGGGCGACTGGAACAATGAAATTAGCCGAAAATAGGGCTCAAAGTGGGCGAAATCGCCGATTTGTAAACAGCGCTGAGGTCGCTAACTTTGCGAGAGCATAATTCCGTCAGTTTTCCATCAAATTTCGTTTTTTTGGTGTCATTACAATCGGGAAAAGATTCTCTATCATTTCATAAGAAAAAATAATTTTTTTTTTTTTAAATTTTGCGACACCAGGAGACACCTCAGGATTGGGGGTTGCGACAGTCAAAGGGTTAACTAATGGGTAAAAGAGTAGAATATTGAGCAAAACAGCAAGAGTTAAATTAATAATTGTATTTTAACCTTTTTTGTGGAAAGTTTGTAGCTTAAGATTAAGCTTTAATAAATAACAGAAATCATCAATGGAATGAGTCACAATAATAGACATGCACACACCAGATTATTTAATTTAGTACTAATAATGAACAAATGATGGCATACCTAGATAAAAAAATGTTTTGTGTGACCCCTTAAGAGGTTACTTAAGGTCACATGGAAGAACCTGGTGAAGAGGCTTTGGTTTATTAAATGCATTGCCCAAAATAACTTTGATGATCATATTACAGGTAAAACAGCAAGCCATGCTCTTGTGTTTGCCCAGTTATATACCCCTGATGGAGTGTGTCAAGGTCTTCACTCTTTCATTGTTCCCATAAGAGATCCTCAGACACTGCTGCCATACCCAGGGATCACCATCATTGATATGGGGCATAAGATTGGCCTAAATGGCATTGACAATGGGTGAGTTAAATTTCACTGCAGTTTTTCTTGAATAAATTAAACACAGTATCCATTTCCCACTAAGGAAAAAGTGAAGCCAAGAAGAAAACCACCTTCACCATCACTCATTCTTGAGCTGTCTTGCCAAAAGTCCACGTGTTGCAGTTCAGTTAATTCTTCGAACCTGAACATCCTCACCCATTCTTCAGATTACAGATGCCTTCCTTAAATCCCTTGCTTGCACTCCCAATAGTTAGTGAAATTTGTGAAGATGCTTATCTCAACTCACACAGATCTTGCATGCTTACCGAATGCTGAAACTCCTGCCACTCAAAACATCCTTCACTCTCTCTCCAACCCTTCCTGGGCTGTCCCTGTTTACAAGTAATAACATTTTTTTTTTTTTTAGCAAAACACAAAAATGTTATTGCTTCAAATTTAATCCAAGTGTTGTTTTATGATCCCTCAGGGAAATGAGGAGTTCTTTGTAATGACCATGAGGAAACCTTGATAATGGGCCTGGTGAAGGTATTATTGTAACTCTTGGCTATATCTGTAGATTATGTTCAGTATTAAATTTAGTAACCATTTGTTAGCGTCTAGCTGACTCCAAACAATTTTAGTCCAGCAACATTATTTGACTCTTTCGTTGTCAGGAACCCTGAAATTAAAAGTGCTAACAATGGCACAAAAAAATACAAAATTTGATGAAGCACTCATGGAATTATACAGACGTAAAGTTGTAGGTCTGAGCATAATTTACGCATTGGTGATTTTTGCCCACTTTGAGTCCTGTTTTAAGCCAATTCCATTTCTCAATTTGACCAGATTCTTAACTATTTTGTAGTAAGCCTTCTGCTCTACCAATTGAACACCAGTAACCACCCAATCAACTCTATCAGAATTACCCTATTAAGTGCACAGAAGTTGATAATTTGGCCAGTTTTATACAAACTTAAACAAATTCCCCTTTAAAAACTCATGAAAGTACACAGGCATGAAGTTGCCTGTGTAATTTCTGCCATTTTCCCAATTTGAGGCTTTAGGTCAATTTCATTGCTCAAACCAAGCCAATTCCTAGCTATTTCTCTAATATGTCTTCCATTCTATCAACTGAGAGCAAGACGCTGCCTATTCATCTATCAGAAGTATTCTATTGAGTACCCAGAAGTTGGTAATTTGGCCAATTATGAGCAAAATTCAACAAGTTCCAATTTTAAAATAGAGTCCAAAATAAACTGCATACATTCTAGCCACTAAAGTAACATAAATTCAAATTCAGATTTTTATTTCTTTGCATAATGTACAATGTGTGATTTTCGTTTTTTTTTTTTTTTTTTTAACACATCGGCCGTTTCCCACCAAGGCAGCGTGGCCTGAAACATGCCTGAACATTTTGGGTAGACTAATCCTAATGCTTACACACTACTTAAAACTAGACATGGGTTGTGAGGCGGTAAATAATAATAATAATAATAATAATAATAATAATTTTATTTCAGCTTGATACATTGTATGTACAAAAGTGAATGACATTTGGGTGTGCATGCATAAAGCCCCTTAATATGCAGAGCATTTCGGGCACACTTAAGACTAACTTAAGATTAAAAAGTGAATAACAATTTCTGTAATTATGTACATATAGTCTCTAAGGTGTGTGTATGTATAAATTACAATGAAAACAAGAGAATTGAATATCCTATTAGTCCGTGCTATATGGCTTTTATCAAGTTTAATTGATAAGGAATTACAGGTGTGATTATGATATAGGTGATGAGGATTCTAGCATTTTAGCCCTTTGAGAGTCCAGATCCCTAATCTGAAAATTCCCCACAGGGTCCAAGAATTTAAAAAAAAAAAGTTTATTATTTTCTCCTATGAATCTTTTTCTGAAGGAAAAAAAAAAAGTATGAAATTTTATCAAAAATAGACAAAATACGCTCTCGTGAATTTTGCTGTGTCATCGATAATTAAACACATCAGTGATTTTGCCCGCTTAATGTCCTATTTTCGGCCAATTACATTGTTCCATTAGATCAAATTCTTAGCTGTTTTACTAGTATGTGTTCCATTTTATCTATTGAGCACAAGAAGTTGCCCAGTCAACTATTTCAGTTACCCAGTAAAGTGATCATAAATTGGTAATTTGGTCAATTTCACAAAGTTCAAAATATTCCAATTTCAGTTTTTTTTTTTTTTTCAGCACATTGGTCATCTCCCACCGAGGCAGGGTGACCCAAAAAGAAAGAAAATACCCAAAAAGAAAATATTTTCATCATCATTCAACACTTTCACCTCATACATAATCACTGTCTTTGCAGAGGTGCTCAGATACGACAGTTTAAAAGTCATCCTCCAAACTGCCAATATCCCAAACCCCTCCTTCAACCCTTAAACTGTCCAAACGTAGATCTGCGTTCACTCACGTGGTGCTCCGAATATTTTGAAAAATAAAAAAAAATTGTTTTTTCTTTTAAAATGAAGAGTGCATTTTTCTACATGTTATAGGATTAAAAAAAATAAGGGTAAGTACTTAACGAGATATAAGACCATGAAGTTGACTCTGGATGCTCACCTGATGGCAACATCGACTCCTACAGCTTGCAGAAGTGTTGCCAGAATATACCTTTTTTTTTCTCATTTTTATTTTAATTTATATATTTTTTATGTTCTGATAATTACAAATTATTATAGTTCTTATAATTTCATAGCCAATCTTTGTTCTGACACTAATATTAGGTACTGAAATAGTACTCAAATAGTCACAATCACTTTGACAGGTGAACATTTACACCTGCTTGGGTTATTTACTATTGTCTAGAAATATATACAAGGTATTTATAGGTCCCATCAATGTTTTAGATACCCTGGCATATACCTTGAAGCATGATGTTATGAAAGGCATCCCTATACTGTTGACAGCCCAGTGACATTTGATAAATGCCCACTGCTCCAGCTAACCCTCGCTGCATTTGTTATCACTGTTACACACAAACATGTCTTGTTGCTCTATATAACTGTCTATCTGTCTGTGTCTATCTGCTGTCTATCTGCCTGTCTGTCTGTCTGTCTCTGCTTATCTGTCTTTCTGTCTGCCTGGAGTATATGTATATCACACTCCTTGAAGAATCGTGTTATGACATCTGTTATCAGCTCGGTGACATTTGATAAATGGGTGCTCGGGGCAACCCTGGCTTTATTTTTTCCTGGATACACACAAACTTCTGTCTGTGTCTCTATCTGTCTGTCTGTCTGTCTGTCTGTCTATCTATCTGTCTATCTATCTATCTATCTATCTATCTATCTATCTATCTATCTATCTATCTATCTGTCTGTCTGTCTATCTTTGCCTGGAATTTTTGGATTATCCCAGGTAATTTACACTATGTATAATAACTGTACTTATGTGTACATGTGAGACAGATACAGTGGACCCCCGCATAACGATATTAATCCGTTCCTGAGAGCTCATTGTTATGCGAAATTATCGTTACGCGAATGAATTTTCCCCATAAGAAATAATGGCAATCAAATTAATCCGTGCAAGACACCCAAAAGTATGAAAAATTTTTTTTTACCACATGAAATATACATTTTCCTACACACAAAGAGAAGGATACATGCACAATAGTAGAGTAGTATACATGCACAGTATATATTGTGTATGTACTACTCTACTAAATGAAGAATAAATGACACTTACCTTTATTGAAGATGCAGCAATGACTGATGAGACACTGTGTCCTGGGAGTGCCTTTTCCTCCTGAGTACTGTAGGTCTTGTTTGGCATTTTCTTCCAGAACAGGCCTTATCACACTGTGTATGCCACTACGATTCTTAAATCTCTCAAACCAACCTTTGCTGGCTTTAAATTCACCAATATGAGCACTAGTTCCAGGCATTTTTCCCTGTTCACCTGAGTGTTAGTCGACTGGTGTGGGTTGCATCCTGGGAGACAAGATTAAGGACCCCAATGGAAATAAGTTAGACAGTCTTCGATGACACTGACTTTTTTGGGTTATCCTAGGGTGGCTAACCCTCTGGGGTTAATTGTTTCTTGGTATTCTCAATAAGCCACACCAACAACGGTGCTACAGCAGCAGCAGCAGCTGACAGTGCTACAGCAGCAGCTGACAGTGCTACAGCAGCAGCAGACGATGCTACAGCAGCAGCAGACGGTACTACAGCAGCAGCAGCAGCTGACGGTGGTACAGCAGCAGCAGCAGCTGACGGTGCTACAGCAGCAGCAGCAGCTGACAGTACTACAGCAGCAGCAGCAGCAGCAGCAGCTGACAGTGCAGCAGCAGCAGCTGACAGTGCTACAGCAGCAGCAGCAGCTGACAGTGCTACAGCAGCAGCAGCAGCTGACAGTGCTACAGCAGCAGCAGACGGTGCTACAGCAGCAGCAGACTGTACTACAGCAGCAGCAGCAGCTGATGGCAGTACAGCAGCAGCAGCAGCTGATGGCAGTACAGCAGCAGCAGCAGCTGATGGCAGTACAGCAGCAGCAGCATCTGACAGTGCTACAGCAGCAGCAGCAGCTGACAGTGCAGCAGCAGCAGCAGCTGACAGTGCTACAGCAGCAGCAGCAGCAGCTGACAGTGCTACAGCAGCAGCAGCTGACAGTGCTACAGTAGCAGCAGCTGACAGTGCTACAGCAGCAGCTGACAGTGCTACAGCAGCAGCAGACGGTGCTACAGCAGCAGCAGACGGTGCTACAGCAGCAGCAGATGGTACTACAGCAGCAGCAGCAACTGACGGGGCTACAGCAGCAGCAGCAGCTGACAGTGCTACAGCAGCAGCAGCATCAGCAGTTGACCATGGTACCACAGTATTTCGATAATATTTCTCACCCTTTTTACCACAGGGTTGGCACTAGAAGCTTTCTTGGGGCCCATGGTCACTTATTTTGCAGATAAAATCACCAAAAATGCTGTAATAATACGAAATGTTCCGATTGTATGCTTGGACGTTACCGCGGAGGCTGGCTTGTAAACAATGCCACCGGCGGAACATGTGAGGCTGGCTCAGGCCGCACACTAGACGCGTCTCGGACGAATAGTGTTGAGCGGGTTTTTTAGCGGTATGCGAGGCAAAATCTTAGCGATAAAATGTATCGGTATGCGGATTTAACGTTATGTGATGCCAACGGTATGCGGGGGTCCACTGTATAGAGATAGACAGAGATATAGATAGATAGAGATATAGACATATAGACAGATAGAGATATAGACAGAAAGACAGCCAGACACAGCCAAAGCAAGCCAGCCAGCCAGCCTGCCGGATACATAAAAACATAAGAAAGAAGGAACACTGCAGCAGGCCTATTGGCCCATGCAAGGCAGGTACATGTCACCCTCCCCTCCCGGCTTAGACCAATGACCCACCTAGTCAGGTCACATCCATTGAAGGAAGGAGCATGACATCAGACCTAGTAGCACAAGCTAGTCAGGTCCAACTCACAACCACCCACACTCACTCATTTTTTTTTTTTTTTTTTTTTTTTTTTTCAACAAGTCGGCCGTCTCCCACCGAGGCAGGGTGACCCAAAAAAGAAAGAAAATCCCCAAAAAGAAAATACTTTCATCATCATTCAACACTTTCACCACACTCGCACATTATCACTGTTTTTGCAGAGGTGCTCAGAATACAACAGTCTAGAAGCATACACATATAAAGATACACAACATATCCCTCCAAACTGCCAATATCCCAAACCCCTCCTTTAAAGTGCAGGCATTGTACTTCCCATTTCCAGGACTCAAGTCCGACTATATTTATCTAACCTATTTTTACTTTTCTCTTAAAATGGGAGTGTTAATGCAGTATGGCATCAGTGAATCCCTGGTGTTTGCCATGCTACTTGCTCTAGCTGGCGCTCAATTGAACTGGTGCTCCCACAAGGCCGTATGTGCTCCCAGATTTATTTAGTAGTGCACACACAGAGTGCACAGACCCATTCTTTCATGTCTAGACAACTCAGGCCTAGTGTGCCAAATTTGAAGGAATGAAAAATAAAACGTTGATCTACGTTTGGAGCACTATGTGTGCAAACGTAGATCAACATTTGGACAGTTTAAGGGTTAAAGTGCAGGCATTGTACTTCCCATTTCCAGGACTCGAGTCCGGCTAACCAGTTTTCCTGAATCCCTTCACAAAATATTATAAATAAAAAAAAAAAATTTCTTTGTTGAGGTTACAATGTGTGTTTACATATACAGTGGAACCTCCACTCACGAGTTTAATCCATTCGGTGACCTTGCTTGCATCTGGATTTGCTCGTTTGCAGAGTCAAGTTTCCTCATTTAACCCTTTCAGGGTCCAAAGGCCAAATTTCAAAGTGCGCACCAGTGTCCAAGAATTTTCAAAAAATAACTTTGTTATTTTTTTCTTATGAAATGGTAGATAATCTTTTTCTGAAGGTAATGAAACAAGAAGTATGAAATTTGATGGAAAAATTGACGAAATTATGCTCTCGCGAATTTTGACGTGTCAGCGACATTTACGCATCGGTGATCTTGACGACTTTGACTCCCATTTTAGGCCAGTTATATTATACTCAAGTCGACCAAATTCTTAGCTATTTCACTAGTACAGTATTACTTTTATTCTGTCGATTGAGCACAAGAAATCGCCAAGTCAGCTGTTTCAACTACAAAATAGAGTGATCGGAAATTACTAATTTGGCCAATTTAACCCTTTGACTGTTTCAGGCCCCTCTCTGAAACTGTCATTCTATGTCGCTCAATTTTTGAAAAAAAAAAAATTATTTTTTCTTATGAAATGATAGAGAATCTTTTCCCGATGGTAATGACACCAAAAGTTCGAAATTTGGTCGAAAACTCATGGAATTATGCTCCCACGAAGTTAGCGGTCTCGGCGACATATGCGTATCGGCGATTTCGCTGACTTTGAGCCCAATTTTCAGCCAATTTCATTGTTCTAGTTGACCAAACTCATAGCTATTTCTTTAGAACTCCATTTTATCTATCAGCTGAGTACAAGAAACCTCCCTTTTACTAATTTGGACTACCCAATATGGTGGTCAGAAATTGGCAATTTGGCCAATTTCACGCAAAATAAAAAAGATGCCAATTTCAAAATAGGGTCCAGAATAAACAAGGTAGACATTCTTGGCACTAAAATAACATATCCTCTGTTCATTAGTCACATCTCTAGGCCCCTCTTATATTATTATTGCTTTCTATTTTGATTTTTTATTCATACAAAAAAATACAAAATTTACTGTTATGCAGACGACTGCATTATTGTAAAAATGGTATAAATAATATCAGTGCACTAGTGAAAGAATATTAGACTCCCCAGTTGACGTGTATTGGACGTGTGGTGTGATTTATGTACTCTTGAACATTGGTAAAAATCGAACATTTCCGCTACTTTGAGCTCAGTTTCAAGGTCGTTTTCATCGTAAAAGTAATGAAAATCATCTCTATTTCTGTAATATGTTTTCCATTTTATCACCTAAGACCATGAAAACGCGAATACAACGATAAATACTATACGAAAATACACCTCAAAGTCGGCGTTTTATTCCAAAAAAACGATCAGAGTTTTTTTTTCTCATTACGCAATGTGTGCTGCAGGATTTTTTTTATGTGGTGCACACTGACCACACAGACCCATTCTCTCACATGTGGGCCTACCAGCTTTCTCCCACTTGATTTGAAGCCGCTAGAATTATTGAGTATATATACGTCAGAAACATTGGCTCGTAAGACGTATTTATACGTCGAAAACAGTCAAAGGGTTAATGCAAAGTTAAAAATATTCTGTTTTCCAAATAAGGTCCAGAATAAACAATGCAGGCATTCCTGGAACTAAACTAACATTTCCGCTGTTCATTAGTTACGTTTTCAGGCTTTACAAATGAATTCCATTTTGATTTTTTATTCACATAATGAATTTTTATTCAAACCAAAAAATAAAAGATTTACTGTCATGCAATACTGTAATAATTGTATAAATAATATCAGCACATTTGTGAATGTATATTAGACCCACCAGCTGGTGTGTATTAGACGTGTGGGATCATTTGTTTACTCTTGAACATTGGCAAAAATTTAACATTTCTGCTGTTTTGAGCTCAGTTTCAACCCATTTCCTTTACTAAAACCAATCAAAATCATCTCTATTTCTGTAATATATCTTCCATTCTATCAAATGAGTCCAAGAAATCGCAAATACAACTATAAAAACGTACAAAAAACACTGCAAAGTCATTGTTTTAATCGAAAATTACTGTCTCAGTTTTTTTCTCTCATTATGTACTGTGTGCTGCAGGATTTGTTTTATGTGGTGCACACGTACCACATAGATGTATTCTCTCATATCTAGGCCCAAATTTACCGCTCACAGCTTATCAGAATGAGCTGAGCTCATGGCATAGATCTACAGTATGGACCCTCAACATATAGCCGTAGATCTACGGCACAGACCCCTCAAAGGGTTAAATTAATTGAAATGCAATTAATCCATTTCATTGGAATTCTGTACTTCAATAATTTCGCTGATTTCAACTCTTCGGCTTACTTTTCTATCTCACTTCTTCTAATATTACATATTAAACAATATAAATAACATAGAAACCTGATATATACTCTAGACTGAATAACATATGTCATTCATGTAGTGGTATCGTTGGCAGTGGACGAGAGTTTGTCTGGAGACCGGACAAAGTATTCCTTGAATAATTTTGCTAATATCAAGTCTGTGGCTTATTTATCTATCACAATTCATCTATTGACATAATAAACAATATAAATAACATAGAAACCTGATATATACTCTAGAATGTATAAAACATGTCATTATGTGACAGGTGGAGGCGGCCACAACCGCTCCCACATTGTTGCGGTAATCACTGCCATCTAGTGACGGCCTTTTGAAACTGTCTATTATTATAATTTTATTGTATAGTACATTATTATTATACATGTATTATAATACATAAGAACATAAGAAAGAAGGAACGCTGCAACAGGCCTACTTACCCATGCGGAGCAGATTCATGCCTCCCCCCCCACCCCTCCGATTAGACCAATGGCCCCTTCCCCTGGATTAGCCCAATGATCCACCCAGTCTGGTCACCTCCACTCAAGGAAGGAGCATGGCACCAGACCCAGAAGCACAAGCTAGTCAGGTCCAACTCACCCACCCACTCCCACTCATGCATTTATCTAACCTAATTTTAAAACTACACAACGTTTTATCCTGAATAACTGTACTCGGGAGTTTGTTCCACTCATCCTCAAAGTATTATATTATATTTTTTTACTATTATTATTATTATTATTATTATTATTATTATTATTATTATTATTATTATTATTATTATTATTATTACTACAATATAAATTTGTAATTTTTATTCACACAAAAAATAGAAGATTTACTGTTATGCAGACTACTGCATTATTGTAATAATTGTATAAATAATGTCAACCCATTCTTGAACGTCGCCAAAGAATCGAACATTTCTGCTACTTTGAACTCAATTTCAAGGTACTTTTTTGTGAAACCAATCAAACTCATGTCTATTTCTGGAATATATCTTCCATTCTATCAAATGAGACCAATAAAACGAGAATACAACCATAAAAACCATAGGAAAATGCGGCTAAGGGGCGGCTAATGGTAGAGAAGTGAACTCCATTATTTATGGTCCGATTTCTTTCATTTTTGGTGTACGTTAAGAAGCATCTTTCCATCATACATTCCCCAAGTTTCAATAAGATAGTCCAACAAACAAATGAGATCCAATTCCCTAGATAAAGAGCAAGATCCCCTCACCAATGTCAAGGAACCTCTTTTGAGACCCGCTCGCTAATGGAAATTTCGCTTTTGGATTTTGGAATTTCAGATAAAGGACTTTTTATACTGTATACTGAATTCTACTCCTAGCAGGTTAGTTTAGGCATTGTGTCACAGTACAGCCTAAGTAATTCATTTCAGTAGTTAAGATTCAAAAATGATAGTAAGAGTAGGCTAACTGTTGAAGTAAGATTTAATAGGTGATTTTTAAAAGATTGTTATTAAAGCTGTTTGCAGGTAGGAAACTCATGATGTAAAGAATTGAGCTTGTCCAATTGGATCAAACTTAATTCTCTCTCATTCTTGTTCCCTTCCTCAGGTGTTGTATAACTCCTATAGTTTTACTACTTTCTCCTAAATACTATAATAATAAACTGTGCTTTACCAGTGACCAGTTTTGAGAGCTTCTGTACCCCTCCTTTCTCTTTCTCAGCATAGTCTAATGCCAGGTTTCCCTGTTAACTTCTTGGTCAGCCAGACTGCCATCATAACCCAGGTGATCTGGCACATGCAGAAGTGTTAAATTTTACCTAACAGTATAGGAGCTTTGATATATTCATACGTAATGTATTCATATTTGTTTATCCTTCATTAGAATAATGATGTTTGAACACTACGCAATTCCTCGAGAGAATCTTCTGAATCGTACTGGTGATGTGTCTCCTGAAGGCATCTATAAGACACCATACAAAGACCCCAACAAGAGATTTGGTAAGTACAATATATCTTGAGGCATTAGATAAGTTTTTATTTTTATTTGTATAAATACAGTAGGATCCCGCTTTATGGCGTTCCGCTAATACAGCGATTTCAGATTATGACCAAAATTTGTTGTATATGGTGAGCGGTCTTTCAAATGTGGTGCGCTCCACCCAGTTTGTTTACATTCTCTGTGAGCACAACTCTCTATTATGTCTGGAAATTTTCCAAAATTTCAAGTGTTTTAAAGTTATTACATATTTTATATGTACAGTGGTCCCTCGATAATCGTGGTTCTCGGGAATTGTAGATTTCGGAAATCATAGGGATATTTTCGTATAAACATGGGCTCGCTAATCGTAGGTCGTCCGGGATGCATACACACGATGTGAGCCGGGGCGGCCTCCCTACCCAGCCAGTGTGGCATTGTTTACCAGTGAGCGAAGGTCCCCTCACGTGCTCCTACGAAATATTTCATAATATTCCACTCATTTTAGTGCTTGCAAGTACTAAATAAGCTACCATGGCTCCAAAGAAAGCTCCTAGTGCCAAGCCTGTGGTAAAGAAGGTGAGAAATACAATTGAATTTAAGAAAAACATCATTGAACAATATGAAAGTGGCACAACTGCGGCCAAACTGGCCAGGATGTATAAGAAACCCTACACAACCATATGTTCCATCGTGGCCAAGAAAGAGGTAATCAAGGACGCTGTTGTTGCAAAGGGGGTAAATATACTGACAAAAATGAGATCACCAGTACTCGAAGATGTTGAGAAGTTATTATTGGTGTGGATAAACGAGAAAAAATTAGCAGGAGATACTCTTATGACTTCGATTATTTGTGAAAAGGCTAGGCAGTTGCACAACGATCTGGTAAAGAAATTGCCTGCAAATAGTGGTGATGTGAGTGAATTTAAGGCTAGCAAAGGTTGGTTTGAGAGATTTAAGAACCGTACTGGCATACACAGTGTGGTAAAGCATG
Source organism: Cherax quadricarinatus (assembly GCF_038502225.1). Lineage (NCBI taxonomy): Eukaryota > Metazoa > Arthropoda > Malacostraca > Decapoda > Parastacidae > Cherax > Cherax quadricarinatus. Next base: position 27,525,224 of record NC_091321.1, on the reverse strand, counting down.
GTGAGGCTGCCAGTTCGGACCACAAGGCGGCTGAAAAATATGTGCATGAACTCAAGGAGTACATAGAGGCTGAAGGACTGAAACCTGAACAAGTGTTCAGTTGTGACGAAACAGGCCTCTTTTGGAAGAAAATGCCAAAGAGGACCTTCATTACACAGGAGGAAAAGGTAATGCCAGGACACAAGCCTATGAAAGACAGGCTGACGCTCATGTTCTGTGCTAATGCTAGTGGGGATTTCAAAGTGAAGCCATTACTAGTGTACCATTCTGAAAATCCCAGAGTGTTCAGGAAAAACAATGTTATGAAGAGTAAATTGTGTGTGTTTTGGAAATCTAATAGTAAGGCATGGGTCACAAGGGAAATTTTCATTGAGTGGTTCAGTGAAGTGTTTGGCCCTAGTGTGAAGAATTACCTACTGGAAAAGAAATTAGATTTCAAGTGCCTGCTAATAATGGACAATGCACCTGCTCATCCTCCAAACTTGGGTGACCTAATTTTTGAGGAGTTTGGGTTCATCACAGTAAAGTTCTTGCCCCCTAATACCACTCCTCTCCTCCAGCCCATGGACCAGCAGGTCATTGCAAATTTTAAAAAACTCTGCATCAAAGCAATGTTTCAAAGGTGCTTGACTGTGACCACAGACACTCTCTTGACCCTAAGAGAATTTTGGAGAGAACACTTCAGCATCCTCCATTGCATAACCCTTATAGGTATGGCTTGGGAGGGAGTGACTACCAGGACTTAGAACTCTGCTTGGAGAAATTTGTGGCCTGATTGTGTCGACAAGAGGGATTTTGAAGGGTTTGGGACTGACCCTGATGACCCTATGTCTGTTGTTAAATCAATTGTGGCACTGGGGAGTTCCATGGGGTTGGATGTGAGTTTGGAGGATGTGGAAGAGTTGGTGGAAGAAAACAACGAAGAGCTCACCACTGAGGAGCTGCAAGAGCTTCAGCAGGAACAGCAACAGATTGCAGCTCAGAATCTTGCTGCAGAGGAGGAGGAAGAGAGATGGAAGAAGGTACCTTCTTCAGAAATTAAAGAGATTTTTGCTATGTGGGGTAAGATTCAAAGTTTATTCTCTATAAGGATTACAATGCTGAGTTTACAGAATTTGGTTATTGTATTGTTTACATGTAGTAAAATAATAATTACAGAGTGTACCACTAGAACACCTAGCATGGCTAGGCATTTTGGGCAGACTTAAATTAAATCTTAAGTTTAAAATATTACAAAATTATGAGGTAAGTTGGTATTATGGCTAAGTGACTAAATACTAGTTTGTGAGTTTAGCAATGTGAATGCCTTTGTTTTGGCACTATACATAGTTTCAGTATTGGAGTATCACAGGCCAACTTATGACTAGTTAAGATTCATTATTTTGAGATTGAGATTGATATTTCTGTTTATGGTCAAATGGGTGAGTGAGTGTAAGTGTTAACCACCAGGTGGTATTCGTGTAATTAGTTGACAGGGTGTATCAGGGAGATAAGATGTTTTCTAACTGTAGTTTTGAAGGTGATGAATGTGTCTGCAGTTTTAGAATTTTCAGGTAGGGTGTTCCAGATTTTAGGGCCTTTGACATACATTGAATTTTTGTAAAGGTTTAGTCGGACACGGGAAATGTCATATAGATGTTTGTGTCTTGTATTGTGCCTGTGGGTTCTGTCGCAACTATCAAGAAAGCATTTTAAGTCAAGGTTAATATTGGAATTTAAGGTCCTGTAGATGTAGATTGCACAGTAGTAAGTGTGGATGTACTGAACAGGGAGTAAGTTTAGATCTATGAAGAGTGGGGGGGGTGTTGCCAGGGATGGGATTTAGTGATTATTCTTACTGCGGCTTTTTGTTGGGTTATTATTGGCTTTAGGTGTGTTGCTGCAGTTGAACCCCAAGCACATATAGCATAGGTGAGGTATGGATATACAGTGGACCCCCGGTTAACGAACTTTTTTCATTCCTGTAGTATGTTCAGGTGCCAGTACTGACCGAATTTTTTCCCATAAGGAATATTGTGAAGTAGATTAGTCCATTTCAGACCCCCAAACATACACGTACAAACGCACTTACATAAATACACTTACATAATTGGTCGCATTTGGAGGTGATCGTTAAGCGGGGGTCCACTGTATAAGTGAATGGTATAGTGTGAGAAGGGCAGTTTGCGGCACGTAGTATCGTATCTTGGAGAGGATCCCAACCGTTTTGGATACTTTTTTGGTTATGTGTTGGATATGGGTGCTGAAGTTCAGGTTGTTGTCGAGGTATAGGCCTAGGAATTTGCCCTCATTATGCCTGGCAATTAGAGTGTTGTTGATCTTAATGTTATTTTGCGCATCTCCTGCTCTGCTACCAAACATAATGTAGTAGGTTTTGTCAGTGTTAAGCGAAAGTTTATTGGCTGTCATCCAAGATGGAAAGATTTATGGAGAAACATCACCCTGACAAGGCTGTTGCAAGCCATGTTGGCAACATGTACAGTGACAAAGTCTTGGGCCATTTTAGGGAAGTGCTAAAGAGACACCAGAAACAGAGCTCTCTCCACAGTTATTTTGCGAGACAGGACTCCAGTGACTCTCAAGCTGGTCCTAGTGGCATTAAGAAACAGAGAAGAGAAGCAATCCCAGAAAAGCAATTGGTACCTGAGGTGTTGATGGAAGGGGATTCCCCTTCTAAACTGTAAATAATCCAATCTCTCTCCTCCTCCAGTCTCCCATACACTAAGAAGAATCTCCAATAAAGGTAAGTGTTATGCTGTTAATGTTTCATTCATCATTTCCCATTGTATTGTTTATGTACTACATCTATATTTCATGTAAAAAATTTTTTTGTTTTAATACTTCTGGGTGTCAGGAACGGATTAATTGTATTTACATTATTTCTTATGGGGAAAATTGATTCGAAAATCGTAGATTTCGATAATAGTAGCAACTCCAGGAACGGATTAACTACGAAAAACGAGGGATTACTGTTCTCTGATAATTATACTTATGTGTACCTGTACCTAAATATACTTTCACACTGTACTGGCATGCAGGTACACAATAAAATCACTAAGAATCTGTCTACTTGACGCCATATAATCTCTTGGGCGCATTAAATGTCGTATATTATGTTAATATAGACATTTCCATTAATCCATCTATGATATTTTTTTCAAAATTATATAATAAACATGCTACATAACATATAAACATTATACATACACCCACAGTATAAAAATTGACATAAATATGAGGTTTGTTTACTAAGCATTTGGTAGGAAAGTTGAAGAATTACGTTTTCTCTAGTCAGACACCAGTAACTTAACTAGAAATTTGTTCCTTTCATATGCCTTCACTCTATCTATAGCTATTCACGACCCTTGTGGATTTAGCACTTCTTTTTTATTGTGATTATAATAATAATAACTTGTAATAATAAAAACTTATAATAATAATAACTTGTAATAATAATAAAGACTTGTAATAATAATAATAATTTGTCAGAGCATCTTTCCTTCTAAAAGTTACATGAGAATGGAAGTGTTGGTCTTTATTTATTCTACTGTATCAACATGGAGTTTTCTTCTTTTTCTTTTTAGTAGGCTGTACAGGAAAAGGGGTTACTAGCCCATTGTTCCCGGCATTTTAGTTGACTTTTACGCATGGCTTATGGAGGAAAGATTCTTATTCCACTTTCCCATGGATATAAAAGGAAAAACAATAAGAATAAGAACTATTAAGATAAAATCAAAGAAAACTCAGATGAGTGTGTATATATAAACATGTACATGTATGTGCAGTGTGACCTAAGTGTAAGTAGAAGTAACAAGACATACCTGAAATCTTGCATGTTTATGAGACAGAAAAAAGACACCAACAATCCTACCATCATGTAAAACAATTATAGGCTTTTGTTTTACACTCACTTGGCAGGATGGTAGTACTTTCCTGGGTGGTTGCTGTCTACCAACCTACTACCTTATACAGTGGAACCTTGGCTTATGAATTTAATCTATTCCATAACCTTGTTCGTATTCTGATTTGTTCATATGCTGAGTCAATTTTCCTCATTTAAATTAATTGAAATGCAATTAATCTGTTCCAGCCTCTCAAGAGGGATAGCAAAATAATGCTAATATCAACTCTACAGCTTAGTTATCTATCACAATTCATCTAATATGACATAAACAATATTAATAACATAGAAACATGATATATACTCTAGAATGAATAAAATATGCCATAATATGGCAAGTGATGGCGACGCCGGCAGCGGCAGAAAGCATCCGCCATTTACTTTCCCACTCTAGTATCTTCCCAGTCCATAACCCCACACCTAGCTTGTGTTTATCTATGATTAGTGGTGAGGTTGTCACAGATGTAACCACAGGTGTGGTCAAGACAGATGTATTTATAGGTGAAGACATGATCACTGTGGCCACAGTGGTGGTGGTGGCAGCAGCCACAGTGGTGGTGGTAGTGGTGGTGGTGGCCAGCTGCCTCACTCTATGCTGCTGCCTTCTTCGATTCTCTAGCTTTCTTCATGATTTCTAATCGCTTCCTGAGCTTCTTGCTGATTGTACGCAAATACTGTCTCTATGGACGAGGCATTGTGTAAGAAATTTGTACAATATAAGGCAAAATTACACATCCCAAGGGTTTGCTGCGGTCACTCAGAGTGGCACACCTCCTCTTCCTTTTAACCCTTGTTTGGCACTGAGATAGCAGAGATCTAGCAGTATCTACAGCCTCCCAGAGGTTTACCAATTTGTATTTTGAAGCATTTTGTCACAAAAATATGAAAAAAATTACGAAAAATGTCTAAAAATGACAACATATTATTAATATTATTATTACTATTATACATGCATTGTACAGTGGACCCTCGGCCAACGTTGGCATCGTCTAACGTTAAATCCGACTAGCGATACATTTTAACGCAAAAATTTTGCCTCGATTAGCGCTAAAAAACCCGACCAACGCTATTCGTTCTGTTCAAGACGTGTCCACTTGTGGCCTGAGCGCGCCTCACTTGTCCCGTGGGTGCCAGTGTTTACAAGCCAGCCAGCCACCGGGGTCCCATCCAAACATACAGTCGGAACATTTCATGTTATCACAGTGTTTGTAGTGATTGCACCTGCAAAATAAGTCACCATGGGCCCCAAGAAAGTTTCTAGTGCCAACCCTACAGCAAAAAGGGTGAGAATTACTATGGATATGAAGAAAGAGATCATTGCTAAGTATGAAAGTGGAGTGTGTGTCTCCGAGCTGGCCAGGTTGTACACAAAACCCCAATCATCCATCGCTACTATTGTGGGCAAGGAAACGGCAATCAAGGAAGCTGTTCTTGCCAAAGGTGCAACTATGTTTTCGAAACTGAGATCGCAAGTGATAGAAGATGTTGAGAGACTGTTATTGGTGTGGATAAACGAAAAAACAGATAGCAGGAGATAGCATCTCTCAAGCGATCATATGTGAAAAGGCTAGGAAGTTGCATGATGATTTAATTAAAAAAAATCCAGCAACTAGTGGTGATGTGAGTGAATTTAAGGCCAGCAAAGGTTGGTTTGATAGATTTTAGAATCGTAGCGGCATACATAGTGTGATAAGGTATTACAACCTAGGATTTCAAATGGCCTGTTATCCCAGGTGTAATGGGAGCAAATAAACACAGTAGAAAAAGTTTAGACTTATATTATCCTTCACCAATTATAACAGCAATATGTACACTATGTACAGTGATAAATATAGTGCACTCCACGGTAAGCAAGGCAGAAATAGAAGCCACAAGATAGCAGACCGTGCTTCAACCAGCTCTAGAGTGGGAATGACAAGGGCAGACAGGAGAGCGGTATCCACATAACCTCTGCGATTGTCAATCCCACCTTCTTATTGGCTAGAACCTGGTCACTAGTTGAACGATGGGGCCCCATCATCAACTCTTAGCAACCTGGTTCGCTGGTTGGGGGAGATAGCCTGTAAATGAGGGTGTGTCCATGCGCCGAATAAAGGTTACGTACTCTTTGCATGCCACACCCCCACCCCCGAGAAGGCTCAGGATTAGGCTGCCACCTCCCAGTGGTAACCGTGCCGCCATGGCACAAAATAATGGGACCGCCTATCCTCTCCACCATCCAACTCTTAGATAGAGCTCAGCTTTCCTAGTGCCTGAAAGCCAAACCCTAAACTCAGAGTGAGACAGCAGTCAGATAAGCCAACATAGGTCCAAGATACAAGCGGACGGTAGCCCGTATCCCCTCACTAAAAAAAACCCCCACATCAGGGGATAAAAAAAAGAGCTTGAAAGGGGGTTTACCACAAATACATCCTAACCTAAATAAAATATTAAACTAGACTCTTGACAAAGAGTCTGCCAACACATTTTCTTTGCCGGCAATATATTTAATAAAAATATTGTAGGGCTGCAGCCTGAGAGTCCAACGCATAAGCCTTGTGTTGTGATTCTTCATGGCTTGGAGATAGACTAACGGGTTGTGATCACTGTAGACTGTGACCACCTGCGATGTTTGGCCCACATAAACATCGAAATGCTCCAAAGCCATTACCAGCGCGAGGGCTTCTTTTTCAATGGTAGAGTAAGCTCTCTGATGTGGCTGGAACTTGGCTGAAAAGTATGCGATTGGCTGCAGCTCCTTGTTCCCGATTTGTAATAGTACCGCCCCAACCCCAGACTCACAAGCATCAACCTGTAATGAAAAAGGTTTGGAGAAGTCTGGAGACAAGAGAATGGGTGCAGAGCACAATAATCTTTTTGCTTTATTAAAAGCAGTGTTACAATCTGACGTCCAATTAAAAGGAACTTTATGACTGGTAAGAGAGGTAAGAGGGGCTACAATATCTGAGAAATTCTTACAGAATCTTCTGTAAAATCCTATCATGCCTAGGAAACGTTGAAGAGATTTCCTATCATGAGGAACTGGATATTCTTTAATCGAAAGAACTTTAGCAAGTTTAGGTGCAACTTTACCACTACCTACTTCATGGCCTAGAAAAGTGACAGTGGCCTGGCCAAAGGAAGATTTAGACAAATTAACTGTTAATTGGGAATTCTTAAAGGTCTCAAACAGAGCTTTAAGTCTAAGTAGGTGTTGATCCCAAGTATCAGACACCACAACAATATCATCTAGGTATGCTGCCGTGCCTTCAAGTCCTTTAATAGCCTGATGGACGAGTTTCTGGAATGAAGAGGGGGAATTTTTCATTCCGAAGGGGGTAACTGTATACTGATAATGACCTCCTGGAATCACGAAGGCAGAGATTTCCTTCGCCTTATCTGTCAAAGGTACCTGATAGTAACCTTTAAGGAGATCTAATTTGGACACAAAAGTAGCCTTACCCACAAAGTCAATTACGTCATCCAGACGAGGAAGAGGGTAAGCATCTGTAATTGTGACCTCGTTCACTTTACGGTAGTCTGTGCACATACGAAACCCTCCATCAGCCTTTTTTACTAGGATGCACGGTGAAGCCCATGGACTAGACGACTCCTCCACTAAACCATGTTCTAACAAGAAGTCTACTTCCTGCTGAAGTAGCCTTTGCTTTTCAGGATTAGCTCTGTAGGGGGAGAGTTTAATTGGTTTAGATTTTCCCACATCTACATCATGGTAACCTAACGTACATTTTTTCGGCACATCCGAAAAAATATTAGGATATGACTGTAGAAGCTCAGTTAAATTGGTTGCTTGTATTTCAGATAATCCATCCATTAACGGGCTAGGATCCTTGAGGAGGACAGAATTTGAAAGTTTAGTATTAATTTCAGAGATAGAGTGCAAAGAGTCAGAGTCGTCCTCAGAGGTAGAGGACAGAGTCATTACTGGGACTTTATCTGGTGTATGAAAGGCCTTGATTTGATTTATGTGGTAAGTTTTTGTTTTTGAGGTCTTATCAATGGGAGCTACCACATAATTTAAATCAGATAATCTACTTACTATCTGCATAGGTCCCGTAAATCTAGCTTTCAAGGTGTGGCCAGGTATAGGTTCCTGCACCAACACCTTGTCTCCTGGATGGAAGGAGCGGAATTGTGCACTTCTGTCATACCTCTGTTTCATCTTACTTTGAGCTGTCTTTAGCTTAGCCGTGGCTAACTCACGTGCCACCTGCAACCTTGAAGACGGGTTGTAGAGTGCTGAGCTTACGTCTTCTCCCATCCATCCTTCTTTGAGCACCCGAAGAGGACCTCGTACATTGTGCCCAAAGATCAGCTCAAACGGACTATACCCTGTAGACTCTTGCACCGTCTCTCGTACTGAGAACAGCAACAATGGTAGAGATTCATCCCAATCTGTCGGAAAGTGCATGCAAAAACTTCTCATCATTGTTTTTAATGTTTGGTGGAATCTTTCCAAGGCGCCTTGGGACTGAGGGTGATAGGCAGTGGATAAGTTGTGAATTATCCCTAACCTAGTTAATACTTCCCTAAATGCTTTGGCAGTGAAGTTAGTACCTTGATCACTTTGTATAGTTTTAGGAATGCCAAAACAAGAAATGAATTTTGTTAAAGCTTTGAGAATAGCTTTAGTATTTATACTACGCATTGGGATCGCTTCAGGATATCTGGTTACTTTATCCATAATTGTAAATAAATACTGATTTCCAGACTTTGACTTAGGTAGTGGACCTACACAATCTATAATTAAATCTGCAAAAGGTTCTCCATCAGCAGGTATGGGTTGGAGAGGTGCAGGTTTAATAGAATGTCCAGGTTTTCCAACTTGCTGACATTCTCGGCAACACCTAATATGATTCTTCACATCTTTCTTTAATGTTGGCCAATAAAATTCTTTTGTGATTCTATACAAGGTTTTTGTAATTCCTAAGTGACCTCCTGATGACGTATTATGAGCTATATTTAATATCTGAGGTCTATACTTGGTTGGAACCACTAACCTGTCGTATAATTGCCGGCCCTCTGTCTCCTTACCAGTCTCAGTGCATACCAAATAATCATTTTTAACTTCATACTTGACTGGATGACCCAAAGAGGATTTACCCATGGCTGCCTCAAAAGCGAATTTTAACGAAGGGTCCTTACGTTGTTCCTCCCGGAAGGACAGTCCCTCGGGCATGGAAACAGAGACATCTGGCAATCCTGCAACCTGGGAATAGGAAGGCTTGATCGGGGTCTGTTCACTTGATTTACGAGACTCCGGCCGGTGTGTCTCATAAAACAACGTGGCTATTCCGAGATCGGAGTCGTCCAAGGATAGGTCAACATTCTCCCCAGACAACCCTTGGGATGTTGCCCGAGTTATGGCCAACACTGGAGAAGCATTAATCATTATAGATTCAGGACACGAAGTAACAGTAGTAATGTTATTACCCAGTAATAACATGGCATTTTTCATGGGAAATCCTTTTGAGATACCTACAGTCAAGTACCCAGTGTAATATTTGCACTGTACATAAATTTTATGCAAAGGAACAGAATATATAGTTCCTCCGTAAGCTTCCAATAAAACTGAGGAATTCAAGGAAGTATTCTCTGAAAGGGGTAATATTCCTTCTCTGACAAGTGAGCAATATGCTCCAGTATCTCTAAAGGTATTTACTTTAGTTGGTTCTAAGTTTTCCTGAAGGGAAATAAGACTTTCGCAATAATAAGGGGCCATACCTTTTTCTACTTCTCTAGGGGACATGTTACTAGGGATATTAGAGATTTTCCCGATGGGTTGAGGTTTTTGGGGGCAGTTGGAACTGATGTGACCTACTTTATTACACCTGAAGCAGACGACAGGCTTGCCCTTTACTCCCTGATGACGTTGCAAGTGGTGTCGTTCTGGCTGGTGCCTCTCTGGATATTGTTGTCGAGATGCTCCATAAGTAGTTTGCCTCTCCGCAGGGGGACCATATGTTGAGAAGCGTGGCTCACCAGGTGACTTGGTTGGATGTCGTAGACGCTCTCCCTCCGGCTGGCACTTCATTCTCCAATGTTGTCGATCTCTGCTCACGCCAGACTGTTGAAAAGAGAGACGGGACCGCTCGGACAAGGAGCGGTTCGTTTCGAAGGTATCAGCCAACCTGGCCGCCTCCAATGCAGTGGTTAAGTCACGATCCTGCAGAAAGACACGAACCTCTGGTCCCACAGACTCCAGCAGGTTATCAATCAGAATAAGCTGCACCAGCTCCTCAAAGTTAGAGACACCACTCGCTTTATACCAGCTGGTAAAAGCTTTGGTTTGCTGTCTCACAAAGTCCACCAGGGATTGACCAAGCTGCCGCCTGTTCAATTTGAAGGTCTTACGATATTTAGCTGGGATACATGTATATGCTCCCAACACTGTGGTCTTCACTACTTGATAATCAGAGAATTCAGCGTCAGTTAATACCGACGTAAATTCCTGTGCCTTACCCAATAATGCTGTATGAACCAACGCTGCCCAGTGCTGTTCCGGCCACCTCAAGGCTCGAGCCTGATTTTCGAAGCTTTCGAAAAATTGCTCTGGTTCGGCCTCATTGAAGCGGGGAACAAGCTGTACTGCTTTTTGTAAACTGAAATCGTTTACAGAATGCGAAAACTGCCTCCTTTCTCTTTCCCTATCAAATTCTTCCCTTGCGAATGCTCTCTGTTCCCTAGTTTGCTCAAGATTGATTTTTGCCAGCTGAAGTGCCAACGACGCTGATTCACCCTGAGACAACCCAGCTGCACTATACTGACCATTTTGCTCCGTAGGTGTATCCTCTTCCTCCTGCGAGAACATAGTAGTTTTTGCCCTAGCTCCCGTAGAGGGAGGAGTCTGATGTGCCATCTCTTCTTCAATAAGTATGTCAGCAATAAGTGAACGCAGTTGCGCAGCTGTAAGAGTGCGTTTATAGGGAATGCCAATGGAACGAGCAATTTGCCAACAACGCTGTAGGGACAATTTAGGTAGGTTATGCAAAGTATATGCCGACACCAGGCGTCTGACTCGTCTAGGTGGCATAAGTTATTCGCTATGCACAGTACGAATACCCCAACGTAACACGTTAATTTGCAGAACACGCTTAGCTATGCACAGTACGATTGCAGAATACGCATACAAGCAAAGCCGACTGCACACAAGACTGACCGTAGCGAAGCGAGCACACTGAACAAGCTAGTAGCGAGCTGCTGAACGATCACACAATAGCAAGGCTGATAATAAGCAAATGACACGCAAAATTTGTAAAGCGAAGCGAAACAGCAAGCTACACAATGTTCCTGCTACAAGCTTCACCCTAAGCTCAACCGTTTCTCTAAGTCCAGCTCTCGGACAGGCTACCCATATTACAACCTAGGATTTCAAATGGCCTGTTATCCCAGGTGTAATGGGAGCAAATAAACACAGTAGAAAAAGTTTAGACTTATATTATCCTTCACCAATTATAACAGCAATATGTACACTATGTACAGTGATAAATATAGTGCACTCCACGGTAAGCAAGGCAGAAATAGAAGCCACAAGATAGCAGACCGTGCTTCAACCAGCTCTAGAGTGGGAATGACAAGGGCAGACAGGAGAGCGGTATCCACATAACCTCTGCGATTGTCAATCCCACCTTCTTATTGGCTAGAACCTGGTCACTAGTTGAACGATGGGGCCCCATCATCAACTCTTAGCAACCTGGTTCGCTGGTTGGGGGAGATAGCCTGTAAATGAGGGTGTGTCCATGCGCCGAATAAAGGTTACGTACTCTTTGCATGCCACATAAGGCATGGTGAGGCTGCCAGTTCGGACCACAGGCTTACTCTGTTGATGTGTGCCAATGCTAGTGGTGATTGCAAAGTGAAGCCTTTATTGGTGTATCACTCTGAAACTCCCAGAGTGTTCAGGAAAAACAATGTCGTCAAGGCTAATTTGTGTGTGCTGTGGAGGGCAAACAGTAAGGCATGGGTCACTAGGGACTTTTTCTATGACTGATTACACCATGCATTTGCCCCCACTGTGAAAAATTACCTCCTGGAAAATAAATTGGACCTTAAGTGCCTCCTGGTATTTGACAGTGCTCCTGGTCATCCTTCAGACTTGGCAGAGCGACTTTCTGCTGACATGAGCTTCATTAAGGTGAAGTTTTTGCCTCCTAATACCACTCCTCTCCTGCAGCCCATGGACCAGCAGGTCATTGCAAACTTCAAGAAACTGTACACAAAAGCTATGTTTGAAAGGTGCTTTGTAGTGACCTCAGAAATTCAGTTGACTCTATGAGAGTTTTGGAGAGATCACTTTAGCATCCTCAATTGTGTAAACATTATAGGTAAGGCTTGGGAGGAAGTGACTAAGAGGACCTTGAACTCTGCTTGGAAAAAACTGTGGCCAGAATGTGTAGACAAAAGGGATTTTGAAGGGTTTGAGGCTAACCCTGGGAATCCTATGCCAGTTGAGGAATCCATTGTGGCATTGGGGAAGTCCTTGGGGTTGGCAACCTGTACACTGACAGTGTTGTGAAACACTTTAGGAATGTCATAAAGGAACAGGACGTACAGGCCTCTATGGACAGATATGTTGTGCGACAGAGGTCCAGTGACTATCAAGCTGGTTCTAGTGGCATTAAAAGAAGATGGGAAGTAACCCCGGAAAAGGACTTGCCACCTCAAGTCCTAATGGAAGGGGATTCCCCTTCTAAACACTAACACCATCAACACTCTCCCCTCCTCCCATCCCATCAATCATCACCAGATCTTCAATAAAGGTAAGTGTCATGTAAATGTGCATGTCTTCTTCAGTTTGTGTGTATTAAAATTAATATTTCATGTGGAAAATTTTGTTTTTTTCAATACTTTGGGGTGTCAGTAACGGATTAATATGATTTCCATTATTTCTTATGGGGAAAATTAACTCGACTAACGATAATTTTGATTAACGATGAGCTCTCAGGAACGGATTAATATCGTTGGTCGAGGGTCCACTGTATTATTATTATTATTATTGTTATTATTATTCTTAGTGTGTATGTATGTATTATTATTATTATTATTATTATTATTATTATTATTATTATTATTATTACAATGGAACCTCAAATTTCGAGCATATCACTTATTGAACATTTCAAAAATAGAACCCTTTTTTCGAACCAACTTTGTTCCTATTATCGAACGCGCCCCAATTTTCGGACCACCGGGCTTCGTTCCTTTCCGCCAGCCCACTCTGTCTGCTTCCCCACGCAGGAGCCGTGAGCCAGTCTGGCTTTGTTGATGCTTGAGTGAACACTAACCTACGTTCTCATTTAAAAATTTTACGATTATTTCATTTATTTATTTATTTATTTAGTAATTTAAGCATACTTACAGAGGTACAAAAAATACAGGTAAGAGCAGCATGCCAAAGCCACTTATATGCATAGCATTACGGGCTGGCTTAAAATTAACTTAAGATTGACTAAGCAATGATGAAATCAGTGATAAAACATTATTGTAAACAGATAACTATAAATCACAAATGAGTATTACAAAGACAGGTCATATGGTTGCATGCATTGCTGTACATTCAGTCGAATGGAGTATTCTGTTAGGTAGTGTATTTAAAAAAATAATAAAGTTAGATTGGGTCCTAGGTTTAACATTTGTGTGATATAATTGTGAGTAACATATAGGATATACAATTTATAAGGTTCAGTTATTCAGTATTTATTTGGTTTTGAGTGAGTAAGTGATCTTTGAGAAGAGACTTGAATTTATAAACAGGTAGTGTTTCTTTTATATTTACAGGTAATGAATTTCAGATTTTAGGGCCTTTTATATGCATTGAGTTTTTGCATAGCGTGAGATGGACACGAGGAACATCAAAGAGTGATCTGTGCCTTGTGTTATGGTCATGTGTTCTGTTGAGGTTGGCAAGGAGATGTTTGAGGGGAGGGTTAATATCAGAGTTAAGTGTTCTATGTATGTAATAGGTGCAATAATAAGTATGGATGTTTTGTATGGTGAGTAGGTTGAGTGTTTTGAATATTGGTGGAGTGTGTTGCCTGTAGTGAGAATTTGTTATCATTCTAACTGCAGCCTTTTGTTGGGTAATTAGTTGTCTGAGATGGTTAATTGTTGTTGAGCCCCATGCACAAATTCCATAGGCGAGATAGGGGTAAATAAGAGAGTGATAAAGGGCCAGGAGGGCTGACTGTGGAACATAGTATAGTACCGTATCTTCGATAGTATGCCTACAGTCTTGGAAATTTTCTTAGAAATTTGTTGTATATGTGTATGAAATTTGAGTCTATTATCGAGGTGGATTCCTAGGAATTTTCCCTCTGTTAGCTTTGTGATAGGTGATCCATTAATTGTTATGTTAAGAGGTACATCTGTAGCAATGTTACCAAACTGAATGAAGTAGGTTTTGTCAATGTTTAGTGTAAGTTTGTTAGTCCTCATCCAGGTAGATATTTTCTGTAATTCGGTGTTTACAGTATTGGCTAACGTGACTGGGCTCGGGTGAGAGAAGACGTATGTAGTGTCATCTGCAAAAAGTGTGGGTTTGAGTAATTGCGAAGCATTTGGTAGGTCATTTATGTATAGGAGAAAGAGAAGAGGGCCAAGGACACTTCCCTGTGGGACACCAACTGTAATTGGTTGTGCGGAAGAGCTTGCCCCATTTGCGTACACATATTGGCTTCTGTTGCTGAGGTAAGACTTGAGGTAGTTGAGGGAGTGCCCTCTAATACCATAGTGTGACAATTTTACGTGGAGCAAGTCATGGTCAACTGTATCAAAAGCTTTACGTAAGTCAATGAAGATCCCCAGTGGGACTTCTTTTTTTTCTATTGCAGTGTATATATGTTCTAGCATGTGTATAATAGCATCATTAGTATTTTTATTAGGCCTGAATCCAAATTGGCAGGGGTTGAGAATGTTTTGGGAGATGAGGTAGGAGTAGATTCGTTTATGAATTAATTTTTCGAAGATTTTTGAGAGAGGCTGTAAATTGGATATTGGCCTATAGTTATTCAACTCTGTTTGGTCTCCTCCTTTATGGATCGGGGTGACCCTTGCTATTTTGAGAACTGTAGGGAAGGTGGAGGATTCAATGGATTTGTTAAAGAGTGTTGCAATGATTGGTGATAGTACTTGTGACGCTTTTTTGTATATAAAGGGTGGTAAGGTATTTAAATCTCCTGCCTTGTTTTTCAGTGCGCTGATAATAAGGGAGACTTCGTATGGGTTAGTCGGAGCTAGGAACAGTGTGTTCGGGTAGTTGCCAGTGAGGTAGTCATTTGGTGGGGTATCTGAGCTTGGGATTTTATTGGCAAGGTTTTGACCTATAGTGGAGAAGAAATCATTTAGTCTGTTTGCTGTTTCTGTTGGTGGGAGTTGGGGTTCATCTGATTTTGCTAATTTTATTTCGCTATGTCATGATATCTTTTTTGTTCCCAGAATTTCTGATAGGGTCTTCCAGGTCTTTTTTATATCACCTCGTAAGTTGGATAATCTGTTCTCATAATACAATTTTTTTGCCCTTCTTATCAGGCTGGTTAGGATTGACGAGTAACGTTTTGTTTGGTCTCTGGTTATGTGACCCATTCTTTACTGTTTTTCATATCGGTGTTTTGTATTTATGGATTTGAGAATGCTGGGTGTTAGCCAGGGACTGTTCAGTCTCTTAGTTGTCATCTGTTTAGTTTTTTTAGGGCAGTGCTTGTTATAAAGGTATTGGGTCTTTTTTAGAAAATTATTAAAACATTCGTCAGTATCTGTATAGATTTCTAGCTCAGTGTGCCAGTCAATGTTTGTTACTGCTGTTGTGAAGTTATTAATGGCTGCCTCATTGTGAAGTCTGAAGGTGACTTTAGTAGTGTCTTGGGGTATTTTACCAAGAGTTATGAGGAAAGTAGGGTAGTGGTCTGTGGTATTATCTGTAATTATGCCTGATTTTAAAGGGGATATGGTGTTGGTCCAGATGTGGTCAAGTAGGGAAACACTAGTCTCTGTAACTCTTGTAGGTTTTGTTACTGTTGGTAGCAACATGCAGTTACTCATTGTGTTTGTGAATTCAGTAACGTGTGGGTCCTGGTCTTGCAGGAGATTTATATTGAAGTCACCTGAGAGTAGTAAGTGATCTTTGTTCATGCGTGCATCAGTTATCATACTTCCTAGGTTTTGACTAAATTGGCTAATGTTTGATTGTGGAACTCTGTAGATGTTTATCACTGTGAGAGGTTTTTGTAGGTATTTGGATTTGAATTTAGCTATTATATATTCCCCATGTTCATCCCTTGTGCAAGTATTAGTGATACATTCTAGTTGGTGTGAGTAGTATATAGCAGTGCCACCCCCTTGTTGGTCTGGCCTACAGTTGTGTATGGCTGTGTAACCAGGAATGGCATAGACATCTGTAGTATCAGGCTTTAGCCAGGTTTCAGTTAGTGTAATGATGGACATATTGGCATGCAAGGAATTTAGTAATGCTAGGAGGTCATAATGCTTGCTTAAAGATCTGATATTGTAGTTAAAGATAGTTATGTTGTTGTTGGCTCTGAGAAGTGCCTTTGATTGTTCTGCTGTGTAGTAATTACAGTAACTGTTTGAATCATTTAAGTCATTAAATAAGAGGTTGGTATCAGGATCAATGCTTGTAATCATAAGATTTGTAGTGAATCTATAGTTAGAATTAAGTAAAAAATAAAGTAAATATTCTAAAGCTAAAAAAAAATAGCACCTGAATTATTTAACAAATGTAAAAATAATGAGCTAAGGTAGTTTTTTAAAGCTAAAATAAAGGAGACAATATAAAAGGGACTAAAATAATTTGTGGTGAACAAATAAAGTGATGATCAAATAATGGAGCTTGGGAATATGATAGTAGGTAGTACTTTAAAGGTAATTCTTTAAAGTTAGAATTATAATATAAAATTATAATATAAAAGGGACTAATATAAGTTGTGGTGAACAATAAAGTGGTAATCAAATAATTGCACTAAGGTCTAATATAATGACTTTTGTGGAGTCTATGTTTTGAGCTAGAATGAGTTATAGTACAACTAGATTTAATCTAATAATATAACAATACAAATTAAAAATAGCACCAGTCTCTCACTAGTAATTGCAATATGGTCTAATATAATGAATTTGGTATTGACTATAGTACAACTGAGTTTAATCTAATAATATAAAAAAGGCACAAGACTCTCAATTGTAATTGCACTAAGGTGTTATATAAGTTGTTTACAAGAATTAGAGTATAACTAGATTTAAATTGACAAGATAAAATATGCAAGTTAAGGTAGCAAAAGAATTCATTGTGTTTAGTGCTTGTGGGACTGTGAAATAAGCTACCATGGGCCCAAAGAAACTTGCTAGTGGTACCCTGTGGTAAACAAAGTGAGAAACACCATAGATGTGAAGAAGGAAATAATACAGAAGTATGAGAGTGGTGCGAGACTTGCTGAACTTGCCAGGATGTATGGGAAAAAAGTCGACCATCGGTTCTATCCTGGCAAAGAAAGAACAAATGAAGGAAGCTGATGTTGCAAAAGGTGTTAATATGCTAACCAGAAAAAAACCACAGATAGTTGAAGAGGTTGAGAAGTTGTTGCTGGTGTGGATCAAGGAAAAAGAGATGGCAGGTGATAGTGTTTCAGAGATGATTATTTCCGAAAAGGCAAGGAAGTTGCATGCTGAACTGGTACAGAAAACTCCTGGAACCAGTTCAGTGACAGAACCATGTCCCATTTTAGGGAAATATTAAAGAGGGACCAGAAACAGAGGACTATGGACAGTTTTTTTGTGAGACAGTGGTCCAGTGATTCTCAAGCTGGTCCTAGTGGCATTAAAAGACAGAGAAGGGAAGTAACCCCAGAGAGGGCTTTACCTGAAGTCCTCATGGAGGGGGATTCTCCTTCCAAACACTAACCCCATCTCCCTCTCTCCTCCTCCCTATCTTCCAGATGCCGTCACCAATCTTTAATAAAGGTAAGTAAAAATTTGATTTTATATTTATATACATAATTGAACACTATAGTATATGTTGTGTGTGTGTAAAACTGTAATTAATCTCTATAAAATATATTTTTTGTGAATATTTTTGGGTGTCTGGAATGGATTAATTGTATTTTCATTATTTCTTATGGGAAATATTGCTTCGATTTTCAGACTTTTCGAATTTAGAACTAGCTCCTGGAACGGATTAAGTTCGATATTTGAGGTTCCACTGTATTAATACATACACATTATTATTTTGTGGGGCAGAAGTTTATGGTTATAGGAAGATGGGTGCAGGAGGAAAGAGGAGTGATTGGTGGAATGATGAAGTAAAGGGCGTGATAAAAGAGAAAAAGTTAGCTTGTGAGAGGTTTTTACAAAGCAGAAGTGTTATAAGAAGAGTAGAGTATATGGAGAGTAAAAGAAAGGTAAAGAGAGTGGTGAGAGAGTGCAAAAGGAGAGCAGATGATAGAGTGGGAGAGGCACTTGTCAAGAAATTTTAATGAAAATAAGAAAAAATTTTGGAGTGAGTTAAACAAGTTAAGAAAGCCTAGAGAACAAATGGATTTGTCAGTTAAAAACAGAGTAGGGGAGTTATTAGATGGGGAGATGGAGGTTTTGGGTAGATGGCGAGAATATTTTGAGGAACTTTTAAATGTTCATGAAGAAAGGGAAGTGGTAATTTCATGCACTGGCCAGGGAGGTATACCATCTTTTAAGAGTGAAGAAGAACAGAATGTGAGTGTGGGGAGGTGCGTGAGGCATTACATAGAAAGAATGAAAGGGGGTAAAGCAGCTGGAACTTTACGGGATCATGACAGAAATGTTAAAAGCAGGGGGGGATATAGTGTTGGAGTGGTTGGTATTTTTGTTTAATAAATGTAGTGTAAAGCACCCTTCTGGCAAGACAGTGATGGAGTGAATGATGGTGAAAGTTTTTCTTTTTCGGGCCACCCTGCCTTGGTGGGAATCAGCCAGTGTGATAATAAAATAATAAAATAAAAATGTATGAAAGAGGGGAAGGTACCTAGGGATTGGCGGAGAGCATGTATAGTCCCTTTAGGGAAGGGGGACAAAAGAGACTGTAAAAATTATAGAGGAATAAGTTTACTGAGTATACCAGGAAAAGTGTACTGTAGGGTTATAATTGAAAGAATTAGAAGTAAGACAGAATGTAGGATTGCAGATGAGCAAGGAGGTTTCAGAGTGGGTAGGGGATGTGTAGATCAAGTATTTACATTGAAGCATATATGTGAACAGTATTTAGATAAAGGTAGGGAAGTTTTTATTGCATTTATGGATTTAGAAAAGGCATATGATAGAGTGGATAGGGGAGCAATGTGGCAGATGTTACAAGTATATGGAATAGGTGGTAAGTTACTAAATGCTGTAAAGAGTTTTTTTGAGGATAGTGAGGCTCAGGTTAGGGTGTGTAGAAGAGAGGGAGACTACTTCCTGGTAAAAGTAGATCTTAGACTGGGATGTGTAAAAGATGGAGTTGTAAAAGAAGTAAATGCTAGGGTGTTCGGGAGAGGGGTGGGATTAAATTATGGGGAATCAAATACAAAATGGGAATTGACACAGTTGCTTTTTGCTGATGATACTGTGCTCATGGGAGATTCTAAAGAAAAATTGCAAAGGTTAGTGGATGAGTTTGGGAGTGTGTGTAACGGTAGAAAGTTGAAAGTGAACATAGAAAAGAGTAAGGTGATGAGGGTATCAAATGATTTAGATAAAGAAAAATTGGATATCAAATTGGGGAGGAGGAGTATGGAGGAAGTGAATGTTTTCAGATACTTGGGAGTTGATGTGTCGGCGAATGTATGTATGAAGGATGAGGTTAATCATAGAATTGATGAGGGGAAAAAGGTGAGTGGTGCATTGAGGTATATGTGGAGACAAAAAACGTTATCTATGGAGGCAAAGAAGGGAATGTATGAAATTATAGTAGTACCAACACTCGTATATGGGTGTGAAGCTTGGGTTGTGAATGCAGCAGCGAGGAGGAGGTTGAAGATAGTGGAGATGTCCTGTCTAAGGGCAATGTGTGGTGTAAATATTATGCAGAAAATTTGGAGTGTGGAAATTAGGAGAAGGTGAGGAGTTAATAAAAGTATTAGTCAGAAGGCTGAAGAGGGGTTGTTGAGGTGGTTTGGTCATTTAGAGAGAATGGATCAAAGTAGAATGACATAATAATACAATATAATAATAATAATAACAATAATAATAACAATAACAATAACAGTCCACTAATTGCAAAGGTTAGTGGACGAATTTGGGAATGTGTGTAAAGATAGAAAGTTGAAATTGAACATAGAAAAGAGTAAGGTGATGAGAGTATCAAATGATTTAGATAAAGAAAAATTCGATATCAAATTGGGGAGGAGGAGTATGGAAGAAGTGAATGTTTTCAGATATTTGGGAGTTGATGTGTCAGCGGTTGGATTTATGAAGGATGAGGTTAATCATAGAATTGATGAGGGAAAAAAGGTGAGTGGGGCATTGAGGTATATGTGGAGGCAAAAAATGTCATCTATGGAGGCTATTACAACCCAGGAGTCCAAATGGCCTGTTATCCTGGGTGTAAAGGGAGCAAAATAAACACAGCAGAAAACTTTTGACTTACATTATCCTTCACCAATTTAGAACAGAAGTATGTACACTATATACACTATGTACAGCGATAGGTATTAGTGCACTCCACGGTAAGCAAGGCAGGATAGAAGCCACTAGAGAGCAGACCGTGCTTCAACCAGTTCTAGAATGGGAATGACAAGGGCAGACAGGAGAGTGGTACCCACATAACCTCTGCGATTGCCAAAACCATCTTCTCATTGGCTGGAACCTGGGTACTGGTTGAACGACGGGGCCCCATCGTCAACCCACAGTCACCTGGTTCGCTAGTTGGGGAAGATAACCTGTAAATGAGGGTGTGTACATGCGCCGAATAAAGATTACATACTCTTTGCATGCCACAGAGGCAAAGAGGGGAATATATGAAAGTATAGTAGTACCAACACTCTTATATGGGTGTGAAGCTTGGGTTGTAAATGCTGCAACGAGGTGGCGGTTGGAGGCAGTGGAGATGTCCTGTCTAAGGGCAATGTGTGGTGTAAATGTTATGCAGAAAATTCGGAGTGTGGAAATTAGGAGAAGGGGTGGAGTTAATAAAAGTATTAGTCAGAGGGCTGAAGAGGGTTTGTTGAGGTGGTTTGGCCATTTAGAGAGAATGGATCAAAGTAGAATGACATGGAGAGCGTATAAATCTGTAGGGGAAGGAAGGCGGGGTAGGGGTCGTCCTCGAAAAGGTTGGAGGGAGGGGGTAAAGGAGGTGTTGTGGGCGAGGGGTTTGAACTTCCAGCAAGCGTGCATGAGCGTGTTAGATAGGAGTGAATGCAGACAAATGGTATTTGGGACCTGACGATCTGTTGGAGTGTGAGCAGGGTAATATTTAGTGAAAGGGTTTAGGGAAACCGGTTATTTTATATAACCGGACTTGAGTCCTGGAAATGGGAAGTACAATGCCTGCACTCTAAAGGAGGGGTTTGGGATACTGGCAGTTTGGAGAGATATATTGTGTATTTTTATATGTATATACAGTGGACCCCTGCTTAACGATCACCTCCAAATGCGACCAATTATGTAAGTGTATTTATGTAAGTGCGTTTGTACGTGTATGTTTGGGGGTCTGAAATGGACTAATCTACTTCACAATATTCCTTATGGGAAAAAATTCGGTCAGTACTGGCACCTGAACATACTACTGGAATGAAAAAAGTTCGTTAACCGGGGGTCCACTGTACTTCTGGGTACCTCTTCAAAAACAGTGATTATGTGTGAGTGAGGTGAAAGTGTTGAATGATGATGAGAGTATTTTCTTTTTGGGGATTTTCTTTCTCTTTGGGTCACCCTGCCTCGGTGACAGATGGCCGACTTGCTGAAAAAAAAAAAATAATAATTATTATAACAATAATGATAGAGCTCCAGTTCCCTAAATTAATAATAATAAAAATTATTATTGTAATAATGTTAGAGCTTCAGTTCCCTAAATTAATAATAATAAAAATTATTATTATAATAATGTTAGAGCTTCAGTTCCCTAAATTAATAATAATAATACGTAATACGTATGTAATAATTCAGAATGCTGCTGCTAGTTGGTGCAGCCAATGTCAAAACATCCGGTAAGCAGTACACATGTTTACATCACTTTGGGAGCAGTTCTCTCATACTTGCTTGAATTTTTTTTACAGTCATTTGGCCAAATTTCTTTTTTCTAACCATGGGTCCTAAGAAAACAAGTTCAAAGGTCAGTGCTGAGAAGAAGAAGATGATGATTTCCATGGAATTAAAGCATGAAATCATAGATAAACAAAAGGAAGGCGCACGAGTTGTGGACTTACCCAGGCAGTACCAGAGTAGTACATCTACGAACGATATTAAAGCTGTATTAGTTATGTTTAGTGATTAAACAAAACGAATTGTATCAATTAAGTTCAGCGATTAAACAAAACAAATTGTATCAGTTAAGTTCAGTGATTAACCCTTAAACTGTCCAAACATAGATCTACGTTTGCATGCATAGCGCTCCGCCCTTGATTTTCTCCATAAGAAAGAATGTAAAAAAACGTAGATCTACATTCGGAGCACTACGTGAGCAAACGAAGATCTACTTTTGGACAGTTTAAGGGTTAAACAAAACAAATTGTATCACTTAAGCTCAATGATCAAACAAAACAATGTTGTTGTTGGAGGTTTACATGGCCACTGACTTCATACTTCGCACTACCAATCTCCCACCCTCAACCTTCCCCACCCTCAATCACTGCCACCATCTCTGGGGTTGATTGATTTGATTGAAGTGTGTAAGTACATATACACTTTCTATAAACAGTTTAATATTTTTTACATTCTGTAGTATATTATTTTTATTTTTTTTTTTATTATCACACCGGCCGATTCCCACCAAGGCAGGGTGGCCCGAAAAAGAAAAACTTTCACCATCATTCACTCCATCACTGTCTTGCCAGAAGGGTGCTTTACACTACAGTTTTTAAACTGCAACATTAACACCCCTCCTTCAGAGTGCAGGCACTGTACTTCCCATCTCCAGGACTCAAGTCCGGCCTGCCGGTTTCCCTGAATCCCTTCATAAATGTTACTTTGCTCACACTCCAACAGCACGTCAAGTATTAAAAACCATTTGTCTCCATTCACTCCTATCAAACACGCTCACGCATGCCTGCTGGAAGTCCAAGCCCCTCGCACACAAAACCTCCTTTACCCCCTCCCTCCAACCCTTCCTAGGCCGACCCCTACCCCGCCTTCCTTCCACTACAGACTGATACACTCTTGAAGTCATTCTGTTTCGCTCCATTCTCTCTACATGTCCGAACCACCTCAACAACCCTTCCTCAGCCCTCTGGACAACAGTTTTGGTAATCCCGCACCTCCTCCTAACTTCCAAACTACGAATTCTCTGCATTATATTCACACCACACATTGCCCTCAGACATGACATCTCCACTGCCTCCAGCCTTCTCCTTGCTGCAACATTCATCACCCACTCTTCACACCCATATAAGAGCGTTGGTAAAACTATACTCTCATACATTCCCCTCTTTGCCTCCAAGGACAAAGTTCTTTGTCTCCACAGACTCCTAAGTGCACCACTCACTCTTTTTCCCTCATCAATTCTATGATTCACCTCATCTTTCATAGACCCATCCGCTGACACGTCCACTCCCAAATATCTGAATACGTTCACCTCCTCCATACTCTCTCCCTCCAATCTGATATTCAATCTTTCATCACCTAATCTTTTTGTTATCCTCATAACCTTACTCTTTCCTGTATTCACCTTTAATTTTCTTCTTTTGCACACCCTACCAAATTCATCCACCAATCTCTGCAACTTCTCTTCAGAATCTCCCAAGAGCACAGTGTCATCAGCAAAGAGCAGCTGTGACAACTCCCACTTTGTGTGTGATTCTTTATCTTTTAACTCCACGCCTCTTGCCAAGACCCTCGCATTTACTTCTCTTACAACCCCATCTATAAATATATTAAACAACCACGGTGACATCACACATCCTTGTCTAAGGCCTACTTTTACTGGGAAAAAATTTCCCTCTTTCCTACATACTCTAACTTGAGCCTCACTATCCTCGTAAAAACTCTTCACTGCTTTCAGTAACCTACCTCCTACACCATACACTTGCAACATCTGCCACATTGCCCCCCTATCCACCCTGTCATACGCCTTTTCCAAATCCATAAATGCCACAAAGACCTCTTTAGCCTTATCTAAATACTGTTCACTTATATGTTTCACTGTAAACACCTGGTCCACACACCCCCTACCTTTCCTAAAGCCTCCTTGTTCATCTGCTATCCTATTCTCCGTCTTACTCTTAATTCTTTCAATTATAACTCTACCATACACTTTACCAGGTACACTCAACAGACTTATCCCCCTATAATTTTTGCACTCTCTTTTATCCCCTTTGCCTTTATACAAAGGAACTATGCATGCTCTCTGCCAGTCCCTAGGTACCTTACCCTCTTCCATACATTTATTAAATAATTGCACCAACCACTCCAAAACTATATCCCCACCTGCTTTTAACATTTCTATCTTTATCCCATCAATCCCGGCTGCCTTACCCCCTTTCATTTTACCTACTGCCTCATGAACTTCCCCCACACTCACAACTGGCTCTTCCTCACTCCTACAAGATGTTATTCCTCCTTGCCCTATACACGAAATCACAGCTTCCCTATCATCAACATTTAACAATTCCTCAAAATATTCCTTCCATCTTCCCAATACCTCTAACTCTCCATTTAATAACTCTCCTCTCCTATTTTTAACTGACAAATCCATTTGTTCTCTAGGCTTTCTTAACTTGTTAATCTCACTCCAAAACTTTTTCTTATTTTCAACAAAATTTGTTGATAACATCTCACCCACTCTCTCATTTGCTCTCTTTTTACATTTCTTCACCACTCTCTTAACTTCTCTCTTTTTCTCCATATACTCTTCCCTCCTTGCATCACTTCTACTTTGTAAAAACTTCTCATATGCTAACTTTTTCTCCCTTACTACTCTCTTTACATCATCATTCCACCAATCGCTCCTCTTCCCTCCTGCACCCACTTTCCTGTAACCACAAACTTCTGCTGAACACTCTAACACTACATTTTTAAACCTACCCCATACCTCTTCGACCCCATTGCCTATGCTCTCATTAGCCCATCTATCCTCCAATAGCTGTTTATATCTTACCCTAACTGCCTCCTCTTTTAGTTTATAAACCTTCACCTCTCTCTTCCCTGATGCTTCTATTCTCCTTGTATCCCATCTACCTTTTACTCTCAGTGTAGCTACAACTAGAAAGTGATCTGATATATCTGTGGCCCCTCTATAAACATGTACATCCTGAAGTCTACTCAACAGTCTTTTATCTACCAATACATAATCCAACAAACTACTGTCATTTCGCCCTACATCATATCGTGTATACTTATTTATCCTCTTTTTCTTAAAATATGTATTACCTATAACTAAACCCCTTTCTATACAAAGTTCAATCAAAGGGCTCCCATTATCATTTACACCTGGCACCCCAAACTTACCTACCACACCCTCTCTAAAAGTTTCTCCTACTTTAGCATTCAAGTCCCCTACCACAATTACTCTCTCACTTGGTTCAAAGGCTCCTATACATTCACTTAACATCTCCCAAAATCTCTCTCTCCTCTGCATTCCTCTCTTCTCCAGGTGCATACACGCTTATTATGACCCACTTCTCGCATCCAACCTTTACTTTAATCCACATAATTCTTGAATTTACACATTCATATTCTCTTTTCTCCTTCCATAACTGATCATTTAACATTACTGCTACCCCTTCCTTTGCTCTAACTCTCTCAGATACTCCAGATTTAATCCCATTTATTTCCCCCCACTGAAACTCTCCTACCCCCTTCAGCTTTGTTTCGCTTAGGGCCAGGACATCCAACTTCTTTTCATTCATAACATCAGCAATCATCTGTTTCTTGTCATCCGCACTACATCCACGCACATTTAAGCAACCCAGTTTTATAAGTTTTTCTTCTTCTCTTTTTTAGTAATTGTATACAGGAGAAGGGGTTACTAGCCCATTGCTCCCGGCATTTTAGTCGCCTCATACGACACGCATGGCTTACGGAGGAAAGATTCTTTTCCACTTCCCCATGGACAATAGAAGAAATAAAAAAGAACAAGAGCTATTTAGAAAAAGGAGAAAAACCTAGATGTATGTATATATATATATGCATGTGCGTGTCTGTGAAGTGTGACCAAAGTGTAAGTAGGAGTAGCAAGATATCCCTGTTATCTTAGCGTGTTTATGAGACAGAAAAAGAAACCAGCAATCCTACCATCATGCAAAACAGTTACAGGTTTTTGTTTCACAGTCATCTGGCAGGACGGTAGTACTTCCCTGGGTGGTTGCTGTCTACCAACCTACTACCTACAGTAGTATATTATGGTTTATTATGTTTTTATATACGATATTTCTTATTTATAAATGTGTACATTGTTTCAGTGTTTTCCTTAGAAAACTAGTGATCTACTGCAGTTAGCCTCACAAACACTCCATACAATAAGAGCATGGGAAGATACTATAGTCAAAGTGGGACAGGAAATGGTGGACACTTTTGCCGCTGCCTCTGTCACCATCACTCACCATATTATGGCCTATTTTATTCATTCTAGAGGATATATCATGTTTCTGTGTTAGTTATTCTCTATAAGGATTACAATGCTGAGTTTACAGAATTTGGTTATTGTATTGTTTACATGTAGTAAAATAATAATTACAGAGTGTACCACTAGAACACCTAGCATGGCTAGGCATTTCGGGCAGACTTAAATTAAATCTTAAGTTTAAAATATTACAAAATTATGAGGTAAGTTGGTATTATGGCTAAGTGACTAAATACTAGTTTGTGAGTTTAGCAATGTGAATGCTTTTGTTTTGGCACTATACATAGTTTCAGTATTGGAGTATCACAGGCCAACTTATGACTAGTTAAGATTCATTATTTTGAGATTGAGATTGATATTTCTGTTTATGGTCAAATGGGTGAGTGAGTGTAAGTGTTAACCACCAGGTGGTATTCGTGTAATTAGTTGACAGGGTGTATCAGGGAGATAAGATGTTTTCTGATGGTAGTTTTGAAGGTGATGAATGTGTCTGCAGTTTTACAATTTTCAGGTAGGGTGTTCCAGATTTTAGGGCCTTTGACATACATTGAATTTTTGTAAAGGTTTAGTCGGACACGGGGAATGTCATAGAGATGTTTGTGTCTGGTATTGTGCCTGTGGGTTCTGTCGCAACTATCAAGAAAGCGTTTTAGGTCAAGGTTAATATTGGAATTTAAGGTCCTGTAGATGTGGATTGCACAGTAGTAAGTGTGGATGTACTGAACAGGGAGTAAGTTTAGATCTATGACGAGTGGGGGGGGGGTGTTGCCAGAGATGGGATTTAGTGATTATTCTTACTGCGGCTTTTTGTTGGGTTATTATTGGCTTTAGGTGTGTTGCTGCAGTTGAACCCCAAGCACATATAGCATAGGTGAGGTATGGATATATAAGTGAATGGTATAGTGTGAGAAGGGCAGTTTGCAGCACGTAGTATCGTATCTTGGAGAGGATCCCAACCGTTTTGGATACTTTTTTGGTTATGTGTTGGATATGGGTGCTGAAGTTCAGGTTGTTGTTGAGGTATAGGCCTAGGAATTTGCCCTCATTACGCCTGGCAATTAGAGTGTTGTCGATCTTAATGTTAATTTGTGCATCTCCTGCTCTGCTACCAAACATAATGTAGTAGGTTTTGTCAGTGTTAAGCATAAGTTTATTGGCTGTCATCCAAGTCGATATTTTGATCAGCTCCTCATTAACAATGGTGTTGAGGGTGGCAAGATTAGGGTGAGAGATGACATAAGTCGTGTCGTCAGCTAAGAGAATGGGGTTCAGGTGTCGAGATACGTTTGGAAGATCATTGATGTACATGAGGAAGAGCAGGGGACCAAGGACACTTCCCTGCGGAACTCCAGTATCAAGTGGCTGTGTTGTTGGTGCTGTGTCTTTAATGGTGACATACTGATACCTATTAGTAAGGTAAGATTTGAAATATGCAAGCGCATGGCCTCTTATACCATAATGATTTGTGGAGTAGGATGCCGTGGTCTACTGTGTCAAAAGCTTTTCTTAGGTCAATAAAAATTCCTAGTGGATATTCCTTATTTTCCAATGCTGTGTAAAGCAGATCTAGCATTTTTATGATTGCATCGTTAGTGCTTATATTGTTTATTATGTCATATTAGATGAATTGTGATAGATAAATAAGCCGTACAGTTGATATTAGCATCATATTCAAGTATTTTGTCTTGCCTCCAAAGAGAATTTCAAATATGTAGTTTAAATAAGGAAAATTGATTTGATTTACGAACAAATTGAGTTACGAGCTAGGTCATGGAACGGATTAAACTCGTAAATCAAGGTTCTGCTGTATAAACATTTAAAATATACTAAAATTGTTATAAATGGTGCAAAAGTGACAGTAAAACAATATCAAAGATGGTTGACACAAACCCACTACCATTATAGTGTGCTCTTTGCTTAGCGACGAATTCGTTTACCAACGGGGTCTGAGGAACAGAGCTCCATCGTTAAGTGAGGAGAGGCTATACTTAAGACCAAAAACACTATACAAAAAATATATTAATCTACCAGTAATTTGAGCTTTAAGACAAAAATAAACAAAGTGCACAAATTTTATTTTCAAAATTTACATTGTTGCAAAATAACGGGACATTTCATACATTTTGAAAAGCCCCTGGTTATACATAACATTTCAGGCAGACTGAAGCTACAACTTAAGCTATTTAACAGTATACGGTTAGGGTGTTTGAATTCTAAGTTCAGTGTAATTAGGTTGTTTGAAGATAAAAATTATTAAATGCAAAAACCATCACTAACATGTTTCTTTATCTCGATCTCTAGGAGCATCACTAGGCAACCTGTCAATGGGCCGTGTATCAATCATAGGATTTGGTGTTGTGCATTTGAAGAAAGCTCTTACCATCGCTCTCCGCTACTCTGCGGTACGCAAACAGTTCGGCCCAGGAGAAGATGAGCTGCCTGTTATTGAGTATCAACTGCAGGTAGTATCTATTGGTATTGAACTATAGGCTTTTGAAACTTTTGTTTTCACTATTTTAAAGTTGTTATATAAATCTTGAGAGGAAGACAGCAGTTCATCTTTGGGGTAAGAATTGTGAAAAGTTTATTAATTTTTAACATATTAATAAAAAGTTTTTCTTCTATTTTTTAGTAAATGTTTACAGGAGAAGGGGTTACTAGCCCATTGCTCCCGGGATTTTAGTCGCCTTATACGACACGCATGGCTTACGGAGGAAAGATTCTTTTCCACTTCCCCATTAGGGGAAGGGGTAGCAATAATGTTGAAGGATCAGTTATGGAAGGAGAAAAGAGAATATGAATGTGTATATTCAAGGATTATGTGGATTAACCCTTTGACTGTCGCGGCCGTATATATACGTCTTACAAGGTACCGTGTTTGACGTATATATACTCATAAATTCTAGCGGCTTCAAATCAAGCAGGAGAAAGCTGGTAGGCCCACATGTGAGAGAATGGGTCTGTGTGGTCAGTGTGCACCATATAAAAAAAATCCTGGAGCACGCAATGCATAATGAGAAAAAAAAAACTCCGACCGTTTTTTTTAATTAAAATGCCGACTTTGTGGTCTATTTTCGTATAGTATTTATGGTTGTATTCTCGTTTTCTTGGTCTCATTTGATAGAATGGAAAACATATTATAGAAATAGAGGTGATTTTGATTGATTTTACTATAAAAAGAACCTAGAAATGGAGCTCAAAGTAGGGGAAATGTTTGATTTATGCCAATGTTCAAAAGTAAACAAATGATGTCATTGTCCAATAAAATGTCCAACTAGCCATTCTAATATGCAGTCATGAATGGGTTGATGTTATTTATACAATTATTACAGTATTGCAGTAGTCTTCATAATAGTAAGTCTTCTATTTTTTGTTTGAATAAAAATTCAAAATAGAAAGCAAGAGTAATATCAGAGGGGCCTGGAGACGTGACTGATGAACAAAGAAAATGTTATTTTAGAGCCAGGAATGTCTGTATTGTTCATTCTGGACCTTATTTTGAAATTGTCATATTTTTTAGTTTTTGTAAAATTGGCCAAATTGCAAATTTCTGACCACATTATTAGGTAGTTGAAATCGGTAAATGGGCAGTTTCTTGTACTCAATCGATAGACAAAATGGAGTTCTAAAGAAATAGCTATGAGTTTGGGCGACTGGAACAAGGGAATTAGCCGAAAATAGGGCTCAAAGTGGGCGAAATCGCCGATTTGTAAACAGCGCCGAGGTCACTAACTTCGCGAGAGCATAATTCCGTCAGTTTTCCATCAAATTTCGTTTTTTTTGGTGTCATTACAATCAGGAAAAGATTCTCTATCATTTCATAAGAAAAAATTATTTTTTTTTTTTTTGAATTTTGCGACACCAGGAGACACCTCAGGATTGGGGGTTGCGACAGTCAAAGGGTTAAAGTAAAGGTTGGATGCGAAAAGTTCATCATAAAAGCGTGTATGCACCTGGAGAAGAGAGGAATGTAGAGGAGAGAGAGAGAGATTTTGGGAGATGTTAAGTGAATGTATAGGAACCTTTGAACCAAGTGAGAGAGTAATTGTGGTAGGGAACCTGAATGCTAAAGTAGGAGAAACTTTTAGAGAGGGTGTGGTAGGTAAGTTTGGGGTGCCAGGTGTAAATGATAGTGGGAGCCCTTTGATTGAACTTTGTATAGAAAGGGGTTTAGTTATATTTATTTATTTACTTATTTATTTATTTATTTATTAATTTGAACATGATACAGAGAAGTACAAAAGAATACAGTTAAATGCAGCATGCCAAAGCTACTTTAATGCATAGCATTATGGGCAGGCTTAAAATTAACTTAAGATTAACTAAGCAATGAAGTATTCAGTGATAACTTATAGGTAATACATATTTTAAGAAAAAGAGGATAATAAGTATACAAGATATGATGTAGGGCAAAATGACAGTAGTTTGTTGGATTATGTATTGGTAGATAAAAGACTGTTGAGTAGACTTCAGGATGTACATGTTTATAGAGGGGCCACAGATATATCAGATCACTTTTTAGTTGTAGCTACACTGAGAGTAAAAGATAGATGGGATACAAGGAGAATAGAAGCATCAGGTAAGAGAGAGGTGAAGGTTTATAAACTAAAAAAGGCGGCAGTTAGGGTAAGATATAAACAACTATTGGAGGATAGATGGGCTAATGAGAGCATAGGCAATGGGGTCAAAAATAAGGAATATCCACTAGGAATTTTTATTGACCTAAGAAAAGCTTTTGACACAGTAGACCACGACATCCTACTCCACAAACTTGACCATTACGGTATAAGAGGCCATGCGCTTGCTTATTTCAAATCTTACCTTACTAATAGGTATCAGTATGTTACCATTAAAGACACAGCATCAACAACACGGCCACTTGATACTGGAGTTCCGCAGGGAAGTGTCCTTGGTCCCCTGCTCTTCCTCATATACATCAATGATCTTCCGAACGTATCCCAACACCTGAAACCCATTCTCTTTGCTGACGACACGACTTATGTCATCTCTCACCCTAATCTTGCCACCCTCAACACCATTGTTAACAAGGAGCTGATCAAAATATCGACTTGGATGACAGCCAATAAACTTACGCTTAACACTGACAAAACCTACTATATTGTGTTTGGTAGCAGAGCAGGAGATGCACAAATTAACATTAAGATCGACAACACTCTAATTACCAGACATAATGAGGGCAAATTCCTAGGCCTATACCTTGACAACAACCTGAATTTCAGCACCCATATCCAACACATAACCAAAAAAGTATCCAAAACAGTTGGGATCCTCTCCAAGATACGATACTACGTGCCGCAAAATGCCCTTCTCACACTATACCACTCACTTATTTATCCATACCTCACCTATGCTATTTGTGCTTGGGGATCAACTGCAGCAACACACCTAAAGCCAATAATAACCCAACAAAAAGCTGCAGTAAGAATAATCACTAAATCCCATCCCTGGCAACACCCCCCCCCACTCTTCATAGATCTAAACTTACTCCCTGTTCAGTACATCCACACTTACTACTGTGCAATCTACATCTACAGGACCTTAAACTCCAATATCAACCTTGACCTAAAACGCTTTCTTGATAGTTGTGACAGAACCCATAGGCATAACACCAGACACAAACATCTCTACGACATTCCCCATGTCAGACTAAACCTTTACAAAAATTCAATGTATGTCAAAGGCCCTAAAATCTGGAACACCCTACCTGAGAACTCTAGAACTGCAGACACATTCATCACCTTCAAAACTACCATTAGAAAACATCTTATCTCCCTGATACACCCTGTCAACTAACTACACGAATACCACCTGGTGGTTCACACTTACACTCACTCACCCATTTGACCATAAACAGAAATATTAATCTCAATCTTAAAATAATGAATCCTATGATACTCCAATACTGAAACTATGTACTGTGCCAAAACAAAAGCATTCACATTGCTAAACTCACAAACTAGTATTTAGTCACTTAGCCATAATACCAACTTACCTCATAATTTGTAATATTTTAAAATAAAGAATTAAACTAAGTCTGCCCGAAATGCCTAGCCATGCTAGGCGTTCTAGTGGTACACTCTGTAATCATTATTTAACTACATGTAAACCACACAACAACCAAATTCTGTAAATTCAACATTGTAATCTTTATAGAGAATAAACTTTGAATTTGAATTGAATTTGAATTGAAGAGGTATGGGGTAGGTTTAAAAATGTAGTGTTAGAGTGTTCAGCAGAAGTTTGTGGTTACAGGAAAGTGGGTGCGGGAGGGAAGAGGAGCGATTGGTGGAATGATGATGTAAAGAGAGTAGTAAGGGAGGAAAAGTTAGCATATGAGAAGTTTTTACAAAGTAGAAGTGATGCAAGGAGGGAAGAGTATATGGAGAAAAAGAGAGAGGTTAAGAGAGTGGTGAAGCAATGTAAAAAGAGAGCAAATGAGAGAGTGGGTGAGATGTTATCAACAAATTTTGTTGAAAATCAGAAAAAGTTTTGGAGTGAGATTAACAAGTTAAGGAAGCCTAGAGAACAAATGGATTTGTCAGTTAAAAGTAGGAGAGGAGAGTTATTAAATGGAGAGTTAGAGGTATTGTGAAGATGGAGGGAATGTTTTGAGGAATTGTTGAATGTTGATGAAGTTAGGGAAGCTGTGATTTCGTGTATAGGGCAAGGGGGAATAACATCTTGTGGGAGTGAGGAAGAGCCAGTTGTGAGTGTGGGGGAAGTTCGTGAGGCAGTAGGTAAAATGAAAGGGGGTAAGGCAGCCGGGATTGATGGGATAAAGATAGAAATGTTAAAAGCAGGTTGGGATATAGTTTTGGAGTGGTTGGTGCAATTATTTAATAAATATATGGAAGAGGGTAAGGTACCTAGGGGTCGGCCTAGGAAAGGTTGGAGGGAGGGGGTAAAGGAGGTTTTGTGTGCGAGGGGCTTGGACTTCCAGCAGGCATGCGTGAGCGTGTTTGATAGGAGTGAATGGAGACAAATGGTTTTTAATACTTGACGTGCTGTTGGAGAGTGAGCAAAGTAACATTTATGAAGGGGTTCAGGGAAACCGGCAGGCCGGACTTGAGTCCTGGAGATGGGAAGTACAGTGCCTGCACTCTGAAGGAGGGGTGTTAATGTTGCAGTTTAAAAACTGTAGTGTAAAGTACCCTTCTGGCAAGACAGTGATGGAGTGAAGGATGGTGAAAGTTTTTCTTTTTCGGGCCACCCTGCCTTGGTGGGAATCAGCCAGTGTGTTAATAAAAAAAAAAATGCCATAGTATAGTAAGCCCTCTCATAACACATGGTTTACTTCCCAAAAATTTGGCATGTAATGTAGATGATACAGCTTTATGTGAAGTAAAGAACATACTGAAAAAAAATAGGGTTATGTTTCAGACTCCTCCAGATTTGCCAAACAACTTTTTTTTTCTATTGTACTATGTAAAATATTGTAGTATAACTTATATTCCAGTAGTTCTTTCTTGTTGACTTGGAGGAGCATGGAGAGGGTTGATGCGAGCCCACTGGGCTGAGGTTGATGGCTGTGGTTCTTGTGCTGATGTGAATGCAGTGTTGTCAGTAGTTTATGGTTGTACTGGAGTGCTAAAGTATTCTGTAATGTGTATGTGTGTAGTTTGTTTTACACTGCAGTATTTTATACAGCTGATAGTGAGGCATAGCTTCTTACTCTAGAATCTGCTTTACACCAAATGATTGTAAACTTACCAGGATGCTTTTCAGTGAAAAAGTCTGCAGTTCTACTATCAACATGAAATTGTTCAATGAAACTCCTGAATTGTTAACTGTTTATCTTGAGCCACCTCTCCATTAATCAGCCCCCTCTCTTTCCTGAGAATTGAGCTCCTCCAGCAATTCTACTGCAGTTAGTTCTTTGTCATCCTCTCCTGACAGCTCATTGGCATCTTATTCACACACATCTTCAAAGCCCTCAGTTCTCACAGTTTTTGCCAGACCCATAAATTCCTACCTGACTCCCTACTGAGGATAAAACAGAGAAATTATTCACCACGGAAGGCCATAAATTACCCTTAATTGCATTTATGGTTGATTAGGCACTTTGTCCCAAGATGTCTTTATGTGGATAAGTTCATTTGCACTGTTAATTTTTTTGCCAGAGCATGCAAATAAAAAACAAAACAAAACAAATTTTATTTCTTTGCAAGATTACATTGAGAATATGAAATTACAGTAATGAGTTGCAGTACAAAGAGAGCCACTATCATCCCTTGGCATTATGGGTAGACTTAATTTGGTAGGGTATGTAAAAGAAGAAAATTAAAAGTGAATGTAGGAAAGAGTAAGGTGATGAGGATAAAAAGATTAGGTGACGAAAGATTGGATATCAGATTGGAGGGAGAGAGTATGGAGGAGGTGAATGTATTCAGATATTTAGGAGTGGACATGTCAGCAGATGGGTCTATGAAGGATGAGGTGAATCATAGAATTGATGCGGGGGGAAAAGGGTGATTGGGGCACTTAGGAGTCTGTGGAGACAAAGAACTTTGTCCATGGAAGCAAAGAGGAAATGTATGAGAGTATAGTTGTACCAACACTCTTGTATGGATGTGAAGCATGGGTGATGAATGTTGCAGCGAGGAGGAGGCTGGAGGCAGTGGAGATGTCACATCTGAGGGCAATGCGTGGTGTGAATATAATGCAGAGAATTCATAGTTTGGAAATTAGGAGAAGGTGTGGGATTACCAAAACTATTATCCAGAGGGCTGAGGATGGGTTGTTGAGGTGGTTCGGACATGTAGAGAGAATGGAACAAAACAGAATGACTTCGAGAGTGTATAAATCTGTAGTGGAGGGAAGGCAAGGTAGGGGTCGGCCTAGGAAGGGTTGGAGGGAGGGGGTAAAGGAGGTTTTGTGTGCGAGGGGCTTGGACTTCCAGGAAGCATGCCTGAGTGCATTTGATAGGAGTGAATGGAGACAAATGGTTTTTAATACTTGATGTGCTGTTGGAGTGTGATGAGCGAAGTACCATTTATGAAGGGATTCAAGGAAACTGGCAGGCCAGACTTGAGTCCTGGATGCACTCTGAAGGAGGGGTGTTAATCTTGCAGTTTTATAACTAGTGTAAAGCACCCCTCTGGCAGGACAGTGATGGAGTGAATAAGGATGTAAGTTTTTCTTTTTTGAGCCACCCTGCCTTGGTGGGAATCAGCCGATGTGTTAATAAAATAAAATAAAATTGATGTAATAGCTTACAGACTACTTAATACTAAATAAATTGGTTATAGTTTGTCTAAGTTGTTCATCTGTTCTTATTTATAGTAGACATTAATTGTACTCAAATTACAATAGTTTCAATAATAAATATTAAAATTATATTATGGGAATATAACATTGTGAGTTGTTGAAAGTAGTTTACAGTATGAGAATGCTACAATTGGGTGTAAGGCAGTATTGTTTTGGGTAGGTATTTTTACTACAATGTAGTATTAATCAGTGTATGAACTTTGGGTGTCTTGTCTTGAATTTTTTTTTATTTTGGTATGTTATGCAGAAGGTGGGTTCATCTAAGAGCAGAGGTAAAAGTTACATGAATCTCATGCCGAAACAGGCCACCCAGGGCTATTCCAGTCAAAACCGAAAGCGCTAAACCAGCATTTGTTACTTCAATGGGTTGGTTATCGGAGGGTTTGGCTAAACTCCTAGTTAGGAAAATATATAATTATTAGTAACAACACTATATACACACTCTAGAAAACCACCTTCATATATCTCTTCTCCTAAGTGCCCAAATAGCGGTACACAAGAAGCAGGCGACTGGAGGGTCCAGTAAAACATAAATACCTAGCCCAGCGAGTGCCAGGCCTTAGATTTATATGCTCTCCAAGTTATTTTACTTTGATCTGTTCTCTCTTAAATGACCAAACCACCTCAACAACCCCTCTTCAGCCCTCTGACTAATACTTTTAGTAACTCCACACCTCCTAATTTCCACACTCCGAATTCTCTGCATAATATTTACACCACACATTACCCTAGACAGGGCATCTCCACTGCCTCCAGCCACCTCCTCACTGCAGCATTTACAACCCAAGCTTCACACCCATATAAGAGCGTTGGTACCAATATACTTTCATACATTCCCTTCTTTGCCTCCATAGATAAAGTTTTTTTTGTCTCCACAGATATCTAAATCGTTTGATACCCTCATCACCTTACTATTATCTATGTTCACTTTCAACTTTCTACCTTTACACACCCTCCCAAACTGGTCCACTAACCTTTGCAACTTTTCTTTAGAATCTCTCATAAGCACAGTAACATCAGCAAAAAGTAATTGTGTCAACTCCCATTTTCTACTTGATTCCCCATAATTAAATCCCACCCCTCACACCAACACCCTAGCATTTACTTCTTTTAGAACCCCATCTAGAAATATATTAAACAACCATGATGACATTACACATCTCTGTCTAAGACCTACTTTTACTGGGAAGTAATCTCCCCCTCTCCTACACATCCTAACCTAAGCCTCACTATCCTCATAAAAACTCTTTACAGTATTTAGTAACTTACTACCTATTCCATACACTTGCAACATCTGCCACATTGCTCCCCTATCCACTCTGTGATATGCCTTTTGTAAATCCATAAATGCAATGAAAACTTCCCTACCTTTATCTAAATACTGTTCACATATATGCTTCAATGTAAACACTTGATCTACACATCCCCTACCCACTCTAAAGCCTCCATTCTCATCTGTAATCCTACTCTCTGTCTTACATCTAATTCTTTCAATAATAACCCTACTGTACACTTTACCTGGTATACTCAGTAAACTTTTTTTTTTAACAAACCGGCCGTATCCCACCAAGGCAGGGTGGCCCAAAAAGAAAAACGTAAGTTTCTCTTTTTAAATTAAGTAATTTATACAAGAGAAGGGGTTATTAGCCTCTTGCCCCCGGCATTTTAGTCGCCTCTTGCAACATGCATGGCTTACAGAGGAAGAATTCTGTTCCACTTCCCCATGGAGATAAGAGGAAATAAACAAGAACAAGAACTAGAAAGAAAATAGAAGAAAACCCAGAGGGGTGTGTATATATATGCTTGTACATGTATGTGTAGTGTGACCTAAGTGTAAGTAGAAGTAGCAAGATGTACCTGAAATCTTGCATGTTTATGAGACAGAAAAAAGACACCAGCAATCCTACCATCATGTAAAACAATTACAGGTTTCCGTTTTACACTCATTTGGCAGGATGGTAGTACCTCCCTGGGCAGTTGCTGTCTACCAACCTACTACCTACAACTCAGTAAACTTATTTATATTATTATCACACTGGCCGATTCCCACCAAGGCAGGGTGGCCCGAAAAAGAAAAACTTTCACCATCATTCACTCATCACTGTCTTGCCAGAAGGGTGCTTTACACTACAGTTTTTAAACTGCAACATTAACACCCCTCCTTCAGAGTGCAGGCACTGTACTTCCCATCTCCAGGACTCAAGTCCGGCCTGCCTGTTTCCCTGAACCCCTTCATAAATGTTACTTTGCTCACACTCCAACAGCACGTCAAGTATTAAAAAATATTCGTGTCCATTCACTCCTATCAAACATGCTCACGCACGCCTGCTGGAAGTCCAAACCCCTCGCACACAAAACCTCCTTTACCCCCTCCCTCCAACCTTTCCTAGGCCGACCCCTACCCCGCCTTTCTTCCACTGCAGACTGATACACTCTTGAAGTCATTCTGTTTCGCTCCATTCTCTCTACATGTCCGAACCACCTCAACAACCCTTCCTCAGCCCTCTGGACAACAGCTTTGGTAATCCCGCACCTCCTCCTAACTTCCAAACTACGAATTCTCTGCATTATATTCACCCCACACATTGCCCTCAGACATGACATCTCCACTGCCTACAGCCTTCTCCTCGCTGCAACATTCATCACCCATGCTCCACACCCATGTAAGAGTGTTGGTAAAACTATACTCTCCTACATTCCCCTCTTTGCCTCTAAGGACAAAGTTCTTTGTCTCCACAGACTCCTAAGTGCACCACTCACCCTTTTCCCCTCATCAATTCTGTGATTCACCTCATCCTTCATAGACCCATCCGCTGACACGTCCACTCCCAAATATGTGAATACATTCACCTCCTCCATACTCTCTCCCTCCAATCTGATATCCAATCTTTCATCACCTAATATTTTTGTTATCCTCATAACCTTACTCTTTCCTGTATTCACTTTTAATTTTCTTCTTTTGCACACCCTACCAAATTCATCCACCAATCTCTGCAACTTCTCTTCAGAATCTCTCAAAAGCACAGTGTCATCAGCAAAGAGCAACTGTGACAACTCCCACTTTATGTGTGATTCTTTATCTTTTAACTCCACGCCTCTTGTCAAGGCCCTCGCATTTACTTTTCTTACAACCCCATCTATAAATATATTAAACAACCACGGTGACATCACACATCCTTGTCTAAGGCCTACTTTTACTGGGAAATAATTTCCCTCTTTCCTATGTACTCTAACTTGAGCCTCACTATCCTCGTAAAAACTCTTCACTGCTTTCAGTAACCTACCTCCTACACCATACTCCTGCAACATGTGCAGGTGTATTTTTACAGTCTCTTTTGTCCCCCTTCCCTTTATATAAAGGAACTATACACACACACTGCCAATCCATAGGTACCTTCCCATCTTTCATACATTTATTAAACAAAAGTACCAACCACTCCATCACAGTATCCCCCCTGCTTTAAACATTTTTGTCATGATCACAACAGTTCCAGCTGCTTTACCCCCTTTCATTCTACGTACTGCCTCATGCATACTACCCCACACACTCACATCCTGCTCTTCTTCACTCATAAAAGATGTTATACCTCCCATACCAGTACATGACATTACTGCCTCCATTTCTTCATCAACATTTAAAAGTTCCTCAAAATATTCCTGCCGTCTACCCAATGCATCCAGCTCCCTATCTACTAACTTCCCTACTCTGTTTTTAAATGACAAATCCATTCATTCCCTAGGCTTTCTGAACTTGTTTATCTCACTCCGAAAATTTTTCTTATTTTCAGCAAAATTACTTGACAGTGCCTCTCCCACTCTTTCATCTGCTCTCCCTTTGCACTCTCTCACCACACTCTTCACCTTTCTTTTACTCTCCATAAAAAAGAGTTGAACCTGAGTCTGCTGGTTTAAGAGACATCTGCATAAAAACAGGTATTAAGTCTGAAGTAACACATACAGAGTCTGTTTGGATAGAATTTTCAGAGGGGCATGAAAAACCGATTTTAGGAGTGATATACCGTCCCCCAAACTTAGATAGGGACCAAGGGAGACTACTATGGGAGGAAATTGTTAAGGCCACAAGGCAAGATAATGTAGTAATTCTAGGAGTCTTTAACTTTAGTCATATTGATTTGAATTTCTTGACTGGGAATTTAGAATCATACGACTTCTTAGAAGTAGTTCAGGATTGTTTTTTGAAGCAGTTTGTGACAGAACCTACAAGGGGAAATAACCTGCTTGACTTAGTTCTGGCAAACAGTGAATCCCTTGTTAATAATTTAGAAATTTCAGAGGAACTGGGTGCTAGCGACCACAAATCAATTACATTTAGCATTGAATGGAAGTACGATAGTAGCGATAACTCAGTAACAGTCCCAGATTTTCGCTTAGCAGATTACGATGGGCTTAGAGAACACTTATCATCTGTTGACTGGGGTAACGAAGAGAGCTATCAATATGACAGTTTTCTGAACACTATACATGCTGCTCAAAGAACGTTTATCCCATATAAAGAAATTAGATCAAATAGAAATGACCCAAAATGGATGAATAATAGGCTCAAATATCTACTAGGGCATAAGAAAGGAATTTATAGGTGTATCAAAAGAGGTGAGGGTCTCATCTTATGAATCAGTATATTGACATTAAGAGGGACATTAAAAAGGGGATAAGAAAAGCTAAAAGGGACTAGGAAATTAAAGTTGCTAGGGATTCTAAAACTAACCCAAAAAGTTTTTTTCAGGTCTATAGAACAAAAGTTAGAGATAAGATAGGTCCCCTTAAAAATAACTATGGGCAACTTACTGACAAAGAGAATGATATGTGCTCGATTTTAAATAATTATTTTCTCTCAGTTTTTACACAGGAAGACACTAACAATATTCCAGTAATTAATTTTTATAGTGGGCTAGAAGAAGATAAATTATGTAACATCACAGTCACTAGTGAAATGGTTGTGAAGGAGATAGACAGACTGAAGCAAAATAAGTCACCGGGTCCTGATGAGGTTTTTTCAAGGGTTCTTAAGGAATGCAAAATGGAACTCTGTGCACCACTAATATTTTTAATTTATCTCATCAAACAGGTGTAGTGTCTGATATGTGGAAGATGGCTAATGTA
Organism: Cherax quadricarinatus; assembly: GCF_038502225.1. NCBI lineage: Eukaryota > Metazoa > Arthropoda > Malacostraca > Decapoda > Parastacidae > Cherax > Cherax quadricarinatus. The sequence continues at coordinate 27,484,185 of NC_091321.1, read as the reverse complement.
ATTCCTATTTTTAAAACAGGGGACAAGTCGTTACCATCAAATTACCGCCCAATAAGCCTGACCTCAATTGTAGGCAAATTACTAGAGTCAATTATAGCTGAGATTATAAGAAGCATGGATTCACAAGAGGCCGGTCTTGTCTAACTAATTTATTAACTTTCTTCAGTAAAGCTTTTGAGGCTGTTGACCACGATAAAGAATTTGATATTATTTACTTAGATTTTAGTAAGGCTTTTGATAGAGTTCCGCACCATAGACTGTTCAAGAAAGTGGCAGCTCGTGGCATTGGGGGAAAAGTGCTCTCGTGGATCGAGTCATGGCTCACAGACAGGAAGCAGAGAGTGTCCATAAATGGGGTTAAATCCGAGTGGGGATCTGTAACAAGTGGCGTTCCACAGGGATCAGTCTTGGGCCCGTTGTTGTTTATAATATATATCAATGATCTTGATGAGGGAATTACTAGTGATACGAGCAAATTCGCCGATGACACAAAGTAAGGTAGGATAATTGATTCAAACGTAGATGTTATGGAACTTCAGGAGGATTTAAACAAACTCTATTCTTGGTCAGAAAAGTGGCAGATGCAGTTCAATGTAGATAAATGCAAGGTTCTGAAGCTCGGGAGTGCCCATAACCCTAGTACTTATAAGTTAAATGATGTAGAACTTAGCCATACAGATTGCGAAAAGGACTTGGGGGTTATGGTGAGCAGCAACCTTAAACCAAGACAGCAATGCCTAAGCGTACATAATAAGGCAAATAGATTACTGGGATTTATATCAAGAAGTGTAAGCAACAGAAGTCCAGAGGTCATACTGCAGCTTTATACATCATTAGTAAGGCCTCACCTAGATTATGCAGCTCAATTCTGGTCTCCATATTACAGAATGGACATAAATTCGTTAGAAAGCATTCACCGTAGGATGACTAAAATAATACATAGCATTAGAAATCTTCCTTATGAAGAAAGATTGAAGACTCTTAAGTTACATTCACTTGTTAGACGAAGAATGAGGGGAGACCTGATCGAAGTGTATAAGTGGAAGATAGGTATTAATAAAGGGGATATTAATAAGGTCTTGAGGACATCTCTCCAAGAGAGAACCTGCAGTAATGGATTTAAATTAGATAAGTTTAGATTTAGAAAGGACATAGGAAAGTATTGGTTTGGAAATAGGGTAGTTGATGAGTGGAACAGTCTTCCTAGTTGGGTTATTGAGGCTAGGACTTTGGGTAGTTTCAAATTTAGGTTGGATAAGTACATGAGTGGGAGGGGTTGGATTTGAGTGGGACTTTCACATCAGAGCTTATTTCTTGGGTAGCATTGAAAATTGGGTTGGGCAAATGTTTTGTTAGTGGGATGAATTGTAAAGGACCTGCCTAGTATGGGCCAACAGGCCTCCTGCAGTGTTCCTCCTTTCTTATGTTCTTATGTTGACCTGTACCTAAATAAACTTACATGTACCTAAATAGACTTACACACTTTGCTGGCATGCAGGTACACATGAACCCCTTGACTGTCGCAACCCCAAATCCTGAGGTGTCTTGTGGTGTCTCAAAATTTTTGAAAAAAAAAAAAAAAAAAATTTCTTATGTAATGATAGAGAATCTTTTCCCTATTGTAATAACACCAAAAGAATGAAATTTGATGGAAAATTGATGGAATTACGCTCTTGCGAAGTTAGCGATTTTGCCCACTTCAACCCTTTGACTGTTTCCGACGTATAAATACGTATTTCTGACGTATTTATACGCACAAATTCTAGCGGCTTCAAATCAAGCGGGAAAGGCCTGGTAGGCCTACATGAGAGAGAATGGGTCTCAGTGGTTGGTGTGCACCCTATGAAAAAAATCTGGGACCCAGCGGTGCATTGTGGGAACGCCATGTTGTTAGTCCATTTTCACCATGCCTCTCGGTAAGAAGTTTCTCACTCCTCGGCGGATTGGAGGTCTTTTGTTCCCAAGTGATAGCTCTAACAGCGATGAAAATGTCAGTGACAGTGAATTCCAGGGTTTTGAAGTGAGTGTTACCGGAAAAAGTGCCCAGGATAACGTAATTAGTGATGAAAACCCAGATGACCCACAACCTTCCACCTCTGGTGCTGGGCCGGCTTGTTCACGTTCACGTTCGCTTGTACTAGGACGAAAGAGGAAACGATTTGGTTGTGTACAACACCCAGATGTTAGCAGTGATAGTGATAGTGATTTCAAGGTCATTGAAAGCAGTTCTAGTGACAGTGAGAGTGAATATTCCCCAGTGAAACGGCAGTATGTACAACGTAGCATGCGGTCTGGTAGTGTTTCATATGTTGTTCCAATGGAAAGGAGAAACTCTGGGAGCACATCCCATGGCCCTACACCACGACCTGATAGTGAAGATGACGATATTGTAATGATGGGTATGAATGATGTGAGTGATGGAGCAGGCAGTGGTGGTGATAATGAGGGTGGCACGGCCCATGTGGCACCATCAGCGGGCCACGCTACTACCCACACTGCTGACTCTGCACAGCAACCAGCCTCACCCTACCCCACACTCCCACAACCTGCACCACCACAACCTGCACAACCACAACCTGCACAACCACAACCACGGTACAATATCCAGACCCCACCAGCAGACCACATCTGGGATTGGCAGGACGGTGACGAGTTTGTTCCCAGTCCCCATGACTTTGATGAAACACAAAGTGGAATAAAGCCATCTTGTCCACTTGGGAACAATGCCAGTGAACTGGACTGCTTTGAGTTATTCTTCGATGAACCCCTGATGGACATCATTGTCAGGGAAACAACCACATACTGTGATTACACCATGGCAAATACAATTCTCTCACCAAAATCACGGCTGTAAAAGTGGAAGGAGACAACTGTGGCAGAGATGTACCTGTTTTTTGCCACAATAATGCGTATGCCACATGTGTATAAGCACACTGTCATCACATACTGGGCAACAGAATGCCTGATTTCAACTCCAGGTTTTAGTGACATTATAGGTGTCAATCGTTTCCTGATACTGTTACGTATGTTACATTTTTCAGACAAAACCAGGCCTGACAGAAGCGACAGGTTATATAAGATCAGAAATGTGTTTATGTACCTGAAACAAAAGTGCTGCATGTATTTTTATCCCTTCAGGAAGCTTGTTATTGATGAGTCCTTGATTTTATTCAAAGGAAGACTCTCATTCATGCAATATATACCAAGCAAGAGGAAATGCTTTGGTATAAAGCTATTTGTACTGTGTGATTGCAGAAGTGGTCTAGTTTTGGATATCATTGTGTACACTGGCAGTAATACCTTGAGAGATACCATGAAGTTATTGGGTATCTCTGGTGATGTGGTTCGAACAATGATGGAACCATATCTTGGTAAGGGGCATATGTTATTTACTGATAATTGGTACACAAGCCCCTTACTCAGTGATTTCTTGCAAGTGAACTTGACAGACGTGTGTGGCACAGTGCGTGGTAATCGTAAACATATGCCAAGGTTCGACGCTGGCACTCGCAGAGGTGAGGTGCAAGCCTTTGCTGCCGATGACATCATGGCATTTCGGTGGAATGACAAACGTGATGTCACATTGTTGACATCAGTTCACCGAAACGAAATGGTACCCAGTGGCAGGGACAACAGAGAGACCAATGAACCCATTCTAAAGCCTGCAGCTGTCATGGACTACAACCTCAATATGCGCTTAGTGGACAAATGTGACATGCAGATTGGGTTTGCAGACTGTGTATGCAAGAGTTATAAGTGGTATATAAAACTTTTTTTCCATCTTGTTGATATCTCTATGCTAAATGCTTATAACATATACAAGTTGAAGACCAACAAAACACCTAAATATGGTGAATTTTGCCTGTCAGTAATCAGACAAATAATTGCAAAGTACCAAGGAGCAACTCCTGCAATAGACAAGCGCCCACGAAATTACCAACACACGTCATCTCGTTTGAGGCCTGGTGATCACTACCCCATACAACTGCCTCCTACTACTGCCAAGAAAAATGCTCAGAAGAGGTGTTATGTATGTATGCATACCACAAAACGCCCACAAACACGCAGAGACACTCGTTTTATGTGTGAGGAGTGTGAAGTGCCCCTCTGCATATACCCATGTTTCAAAGAGTTCCACAAGCTGCAGCAGTTCTAGGAACGTGTTTAGTGACTGTACATATGTATATACGTATATTATGGAACAATAGTAATAAACATTGTTTTGTATTGTTTGTTTGTGTAAACAAAGTGTATACACAAACTAATAGTGATAAAGTTTGTTCTGTTATTGTGTTGTAAACAATGAGTGTATATTTGAACAATGCCCGGTGGCCTGGTGGCTAAAGCTCCCGCTTCACACACGGAGGACCCGGGTTCGATTCCCGGTGGGTGGAAACATTTCGACATGTTTCTTTACACCTGTTGTCCTGTTCACCTAGCAGCAAATAGGTACCTGGGTGTTAGTCGACTGGTGTGGGTCGCATCCTGGGGGACAAGATTAAGGACCCCAATGGAAATAAGTTAGACAGTCCTCGATGACGCACTGACTTTCTTGGGTTATCCTGGGTGGCTAACCCTCTGGGGTTAAAAATCCGAACGAAATCTTATCTTATCTTATCACCTCACATTGGTCTCACAGGCCACATAAGTTACCTGGAACAGAAAAATATTGAAAAATGCAAGAAACCTTTGAATTAGAGTAAATAAAAGAATACCGGGTGGGCGGCAGTCGCCGCTGTTGCCGTACGCACGTCACTTTCTGCAAACTTTGCGGCTCTATATCTCGGTAAGTACTGATGGCAAAAAAAATTTTTTAGGCTTAAAACACTCACAAAAATATTCCTAACATTTTCATAAGAAAAAATAATTTTTTTTTTCGAATATTTGGCGACATAGAATGACAGTTTCAGAGAGGGGCCTGAAACAGTCCAAGAGTTAAGCCCTATCTTCGGCTATTTCCACTGTTCCAGTCGACCAAATTCATAGCTATTTCTTTAGAACTCCATTTTTTCTATTGATTGAGTACAAGAAACTGCCCATTTACTGATTTCAACTACCCAATAACGTGGTCGGAAATTTGCAATTTGGCCAATTTCACCAAAATTAACAAATACAGTATACCAATTTCAAAATAGGGTCCAGAATGAACAATGCAGACATTCCTGGCTCTAAAATAACGTTTTCTTTGTTCATCAGTCACATCTCCAGGCCCCTCTGATATTACTCTTGCTTTCTAATTTGAATTTTTATTCAAACAAAAAATAGAAGATTTACTGTTATGCAGACTGCTGCAATATTGTAATAATTGTATAAATAATGTCATCCCATTCATGACTGCATATTAGAATGGCTACTTGAACATTTATTGGAAAATGACATCATTTGTTTACTTTTGAACATTGGCAAAAATCAAACATTTCCTCTACTTTGAGCTCCATTTCAAGGTTCTTTTCATAGTAAAACCAATCAAAATCACCTCTATTTCTATAATATGTTTTCCATTCTATCAAATGAGACCAAGAAAACGAGAATACAACCATAAGTACTATACGAAAATAGACCACAGTCAGCATTTGAATTTAAAAAACAGTCGGAGTTTTTTTTTCTCTCATGCACTGCATTCTGCAGGATTTTTTTATATAGTGCACACTAACCACCCAGACCCATTCTTTCACATGTGGGCCTACCAGCTTTCTCCTGCTTGATTTGAAGCCGCTAGAATTTATGAGTATATATAGGTCAAACACGGTGGCTCATAAGATGTATATATATGACTGAAACAGTCAAAGGGTTAAAATCAGTGAGAGTGTCTTATTAGTCTTGAGGATGACATATTAATAATGATAATAATAATGATACACAATAATAATCACTGAGGTGCATTAAATGTCGTATATTACGTCAGTGTAAACGTTTGCATTAATGCATCTACGATATTTTTTCAGTGTTATGTAATAAACATAAATACACCCCACAGTGGAATAAATTAACATGAATATGAGATGTTAGGTGTAGATGAACGTGTATGAACCATAACCAGATGCTTTCGTTAACATCTTCCGCCTCTCTCTCCTCTCATTTACTCGTTCTCTCTCTCATTTATTCATTTTACTTCGTTTACCCACCTCTCACCCAACATTAAGACTACAAATATTTTAAGGTAATTAATGAATGTACTGTATATGCATTTTATCGCTCTGGGGCACTTTAAATGTATATGATGTGTGGGTGGGGTGGGGTGGGCTGACTTGGCTGGCTGCCATACCTCCCACACCTAACTTCCTTCAAATAAATATGGCTCACCTCTCACCCTGCATTAAGACTACAAATATTTTAAGGTAAGTAATGGGTGTACTGTGTGTGTATTTTACTTTTTATTGTTTTTAATGGCTAGTTCTATTGCTAACTTAATATTTGTTAGTGTAAACTTGTTATCTGGCATTTATGTGCATTTATAAGTGGAGAAAAAATGGCGTTCCACTTTCCGGTGATGTCTGCTTTCCGGCGGTAGCCTGGAACCTAACCTGTCGTATAAGTGGGGCCCTACTGTACACTATTGTGAAGGCTCTTCTTCCTTTTCTCTCTCAGTTTTATTCTAGACAGTGGGTTTGTCACTGTCTGAATGACTTAATGTGGTTTTCTTTTTGAGGAATTTGTAAGCTACTAAGCAGTTACATATAAATCACTGTATGATCTTTTAACAAAAAAAGGCATGAGCTTACTATTAATGCTTTTGTTTCTTTGACCTTCAGCAATGGAGACTGTTCCCATATATAGCAGCAACATATGCACTGGATAACTTCACCAAAACGTTCTACAGCTTGTTTGTCAAGTTTCGTATGGAAATGGTTGATGCTTCTGACAAAGGCAGAGTTGTAAGTGATCTCTTAGTGTTGTATTTTATTTCTGATTTTTTTCTTTTTGCTTTTCAATGTAATCAGTGATTTTACTTTTGAACAGATAATATTGTATTAATCAGAAGATAATACTACTAGCATTACATAATCCTTTCATTGTCCAGACCCCAGCAATTAATATTGTTCCCAATGTCCACTTTTTTTTAATTATTTTTTGTTTTGAAATGGTATAGAATATTTTTCTGAAGGTAATGACTTCAAGAGTACAAAATTTGATGGAAAACTTACTGAATCACGTAGCACAAAGTTAGAAGTCTCAGCGCAATTTAAACACCAGTGACTTTGCCAGCTTTGAGTCCTATTTTAAGCCAGTTTCATTGTTCCAGTCAACGATATTCCTAGCTATTTCACTAGAATGCCTTCCATTCTGTTAATTGAGCACAAGAAACTACCCATTCAGAAATTTCAGCTACCCTGTAAAGTGATCAGAATTTGGTAATTTGGTCAGTTTCACACAAAATTAAAAAAATACCAGTTTAAAAATAAAGTCCATACTAAACATTCCTGGCACTGAAACAACATTTCCTCTATTCATTAGTCATGTTCCCAATCCTCTCCTATATTGCACTTGCTTTTCATTTTGAATTCTTATTCGCACAAAAATAGAAGATATGCTCTATTTCTTGGATAAGAAAATATAACCAGGAAAAATTGGTCATGGTCTGCAGCATTCCAATAATTGAATCAGACCTATTAAAAACCTATAAAACAGTGATTATGTGTGATTGAGGTGAAAGTGTTGAATGATGAAAGTATTTTGTTTTTGAGGATTTTCTTTCTTTTTGGGTCACCCTGCCTCGGTGGGAGACAGCCGACTTGTTTAAAAAAAAAAAAACAGACTGAGGTTTGTGTGATTGGGGACGGGGGGGGGGGCTTTACCCATCCTCAGGAATATTGGTAAAAATTTAATATTTCTGCTACTTTGAACTCAATTTCAAGCTACTTCTAGTCCTGAAACCAATCAAACTCATCTCTGTTTCAGTAATATGTCTTCCATTCTATCAAATGATACCAAAAAAAAGCCAATAAAACCTTAAAAGCATCCTAGAAAATACAACAAAATTACTATTATCAGTTGTACACACGGTCACTGTTTTGTTTTCCCATCATACACCGTGTGGGGAAGAATTTTATTTATACAGTGCACATATTACTGCACAGACCCATTCTCTCATATCTAAGCCAAAATTTAGCTCTCACAGCTTATCTAAGTGGACTGAGCTTATGATGTAGAACTACATCAGGGATCCTGACCTCTGTGATGTAGTTCTACATGACTGACAGTGGAAGGGTTAAAGAAAGAAAAGTACCAAGTAATTAGCAGAAATCATTTGTAGTTCTATTGTATAACAGAAAAGGGGCATGAGTAAAAATTATAGAGAAATAAGCCTTTTAAGTATACAAGGTAAAGTGTACAGTAGAATTTTTGTTGAAAGAATTAGGGGTAAGACAGAAAGTAGGGTTGAAGAGGAACAAGGAAGATTTAGGAAGTGTAGGAAATGTGTGGACCAAGTGTTTACATTGAAGCATATAAGTGAACAGTACTTAGATAAGGATAAAAAACTGTTTGAAACATTTATGGATTTAGAAGAGGCATATGGTGGGGTGGATAAGAGAGCAATGTGGCAAGTGTAAGGAATAAGTGGTAGGTTACTGAAAAATGAGGCAACAGTTAGTGTATGTAGGAGAGGAGATTATTATCAAGCAGGGATATGTGATGTCACCATGGTTTTTTTTTTTTTTTTTCAACAAGTCGGCCATCTCCCACCGAGGCAGGGTGACCATGGTTATTTAACGTATTTACAGATGTGGTTATACAAGAAGTAAATGCTAGGGTGTTGGGGAGAGATGCAGGATTGAAATTTATTAAATGTGAGATGGGTGGAAGTTGTCACAATTGCCCTTTGTTGATGACACACTTATTTTAGGAGATTCTGAAGAAAAGTTGTGAAGGTTGGTAGAAAAATTTGGGAGCCTATGTCAAAGAAGGAAGTAAAGTGAGCATGGAAAAGAGTAAGGAAATGAGAGTAACAAAAAAAGTCTAGGCAGTGAGATTCATTATCAGATTGGAAGGAGGGAGTATTGAGGAAGCGAATGTATTTAGATATGTGGAGTGAGCATTTCAGTAGGTGGTTCTGTAAAAGAGAAGGTGACCCGTAGAATATACAAGGAGAAAATGTTAGGTGGGATATTGAGGCATATGTAGAAAGAAAGAAACTTATCTATGGAGGTTAAAAAAAAAAAGAAATGCACCAGAGTCTAGTAGTTCCAACACTTTTATATGGATGGGAAGCATGGGTTTTAAATGTTGCACTAACGAGGAGGCTGGATGTAGTAGAGAGGTCATATTTGAGAACAGTGTGTAGCATGAACAGTATGTAGAGAATTTGAAGTGTAGAAATTAGACAACAGAGTGAGACTACCACAGGTATAATTCATAAAGTTGAGGAGAGGTTGTTGAGGTGGTTGAAGCATTTAGAGAGGATGGAGTAGAATGGGATACCTAAGAAGGTGGATAAATTTAGGGCAGAAGTAAGGAGGGGTAGGGTATCATCCCAGGAATGGTTGGAGGTGATGGTGTAAAGGTTTTGAATGATTGGGGCTTGAGCATCCAGCAGGCTTTCATGTGCTTTAGATCAGAGTTTTATGAGTTGAAATGTAGTTGGGGTGTAAGCAAAGTAATATTTATGAAGGGATTCAGGGAAACCATTTAGTTGGTTTCCACAAGTCCTGGAGGTGGAAAACACAATCTCTGCACTCTGAAGGATGGGTGAGGATATTACATTTTAAGGATCATTTGAAATGTCCTTTCTACACATTTGTGACAAGACAGCTAATAAATCAGTAATGGAGAATATGTTTCATTTTTTGGGGTCACACTACCTTGGTGGGACATGGCTGGTGTGTTAAAAATTATTCTTAAACTTCATCTATTTATATCCAGGCTCTGTATGGCCAAGAAGTACATGGATTGTCATCTGCTGGAAAGCCCATATCTAGCTGGATAGCACGAGATGGTATACAGGAGTGCCGGGAAGCATGTGGTGGTCATGGCTACCTGAGGTGTAAGTAGTAATAATGGTTGAATTACCTTTCAAATGTTAGGTAACAGGACACAGGTACAACTAATGTGACATTTTACAGTAGCAACATTTCACTCCTTGAGAACGAAATGTTGCCACAATAAAATGTCACATTATTTGCATCTGTCTTTTTACCCAACAAGGTGTAAGTAGCACATCCCACTACAGCTCACTCACCATACATTACTCACTAGAGGATTGACTACATATTTTGATAATTTTTTTTTCACTTGAATAATGCAATATCAAATATTGTGACATACACAAATGTACAAGGTATTGTAAAAAATAATCTGTTATACTAAAATTAACTGAAATTTTACTTAATATCCTTGACAGAATATAGTTGAGTATTGTATTGACAATATAGTTTCTTACACACTTTATTGAAAAAATAACTAATTCTGTCCTCAGGTTCTGGACTGATTTACCTGCGTAATGACAATGATGCTAGTTGCACTTACGAGGGTGATAATAATGTTTTACTACAGCAGACTAGCAATTGGCTCCTAGGTGTATGGAAGTCTCACTCAGAGAAGTCTGTAGCTCATCCCATGGGCACTGTTGACTACTTTGATCAAGGGCAACACATTCTAGGGCAGTCATGGATGACTTCCCCAATTAATGAATCTTCTACCAATCAGGGTAAAGTAATCCATTTCCCAATATTTATGATTTTCATTGATATGCATTTTATAGTATATGTAGCTAAAGTATTGTTTTTGTAAATGTGTGTTTTGATCCTAATCACTTTGTTTCAAAATTCCATCTTGGCTTGCTGCTCACTTGTAACATATTCTCTTAAATCATCCATGAAGTATACTGTGGAGTAAACAGTATACTTCTTTCTTCTTTCAACAAACCAGCCATATCCCACTGAGGCAAGGTGGCCCAAAAAGAAAAACAAAATTTTCTCTTTTCAAATTTAGTAATTTATACAGGAGAAGGGGTTACTAGCCCCTTGCTCCCAGCATTTTAGTCACCTCTTACAACACACATGGCTTACGGAGGAAGAATTCTGTTCCACTTCCCCATGGAGATAAGAGGAAATAAACAAGAACAAGAACTAGAAAGAAAATAGCAGAAAACCCAGAGGGGTGTGTATATATATGCTTGTACATGTATGCAAGACAACCACTGTGAAAGAATAGAGAAATTCCAAGCGCTTTCATGACTACTCACATTATCAAGGAACTATGAAAGTAAAGCATCAAAGGAAGGTATATAAGGGGTCTAGCCAACACCTCACTATCAGATCCCACAACAGTTAAACACCTGACGTGTGACTCATAAGAAAGGGAACATTGCAGCAGGCCCGCCGGCCCAACTAGACAGGTCCTTCACACAACCCACCAACAAACTATTCTACCCAAGAAAAAAGAAATTTTAAAAATTATTATTTGTCCAGTGTATTATTAAATTCTTCCCAAATTCTATTAATTATAAATGGATCTAATTTATATAAACCAAAGGAAATATTCATATTATTGTCAAAACTGCTTTTTATGAAACAAGATTCAATTATATTCCTGTCGACCATGGACTTGCTTGATACTACTCTCTCAACTTTATGAAAATAAATTGGATGGTTAAAATCTCTTACATGAATAAATAGAGCATTGGAATCTTGTCCAGTTCTAATGCTATATTTATGTTGTTTTAATCTTAGTTCGAGATTTTTACCAGTTTGACCGTAATAAACTTTATCGCATTTTGGGGGGAATTCTTTATCAAAAGTTTTTTTACTGTATCAAGATTTTTGAATACAACTTTAATATTAAGTCTTGAGAAGAGAAGGCATATCAACCAAGTTTTCATGGTAAGGGAGAACCAACATATTTTTAGTTGAATAAGGCTGGTTGTCACTTTTTGGATTGTAAAAAGTATTTCTAGCAACTTTAAAAGATTTATCAATTACATTTCTTGGGTATTTCAAATCATTACCTATTTCATACATTTCAACAATTTTAAAAAATTGTTTAAATGAACAAGTTCTGCCCAAGTCTCTTTTACCCAATAGACTCCTTGACATGAGAGATCGTCCTTTTGATGATTTTATGAGAATTATTCTTCAGAAACAGGAGAAGGAAGCATTCAAAATATTGAGAAACAAAAAATACTCTTTTAATCAGGCCATTCCATCAGAATGGAAACACAGTATGTTGGATCATTGCTATAATAAACTCAGAAGAATTTGTAATGAACTCAAAAACAAACTACAAAGAAAATTAGACATTTTAATTGAAAATAGTGATTGGACAAAGCATGCTAATAACAGTTTTGTAATTAACTAATCAGATGAAATTTTAGACAAAAATACAACTGCTGCTCTAGGTTTTGGCCTAAGTTTTGCAACTTCAAAAAAACTTAATAATGTTGAAATTGCAAAAGCCTTTTGTAACTTTGAAAAACTTTCTGATTTATCCCCTGATGAAATTAATATTAGTAAAGGAATGGTATATAACTCTATGTTAAAACCAAACATTCCCAATTGCCCTCAAAGATTCTTTAAGTCTTATGATACACTTAATAACAATAAAAATTTGCGCCTTACTAAAGCAGACAAAATAAATGCAATAGTAATTATGAAAGAAAATGATTACCAAGAAAAAATGAATAATCTCTTAGATGATACTGAAACCTATCCTAAACTTAGAAAAAATATTCTAAACTTAGAAAAAATCCCTTAGAAACCGTTAACAGCAATTTCAATAAAACAATAAAACTTCTACTGAAAGGCAAAGATGAATTAGTCAAACAATTTACTTCCACTAATCCATCTTTACCTTACATGTATGGACTAATAAAAACACACAAACCAGGGAATCCAGTCAGACCAATTATTAGGTCCATAGGGTCAGTTTCATATAAATTATCCAAATGGCTTGTTGATATTTTGAGCCCTATATATATATACAGACTTTGCAAAAGCCTTCGACAAGTGTGACCATGGCGTAATAGCGCACAAAATGCGAGCTAAAGGAATAACAGGAAAAGTCGGTCGATGGATCTATAATTTCCTCACTAACAGAACACAGAGAGTAGTCGTCAACAGAGTAAAGTCCGAGGCAGCTACGGTGAAAAGCTCTGTTCCACAAGGCACAGTACTAGCTCCCGTCTTGTTCCTCATCCTCATATCCGACATAGACAAGGATGTCAGCCACAGCACCGTGTCTTCCTTTGCAGATGACACCCGAATCTGCATGACAGTGTCTTCCATTGCAGACACTGCAAGGCTCCAGGCGGACATCAACCAAATCTTTCAGTGGGCTGCAGAAAACAATATGAAGTTCAACGATGAGAAATTTCAATTACTCAGATATGGTAAACATGAGGAAATTAAATCTTCATCAGAGTACAAAACAAATTCTGGCCACAAAATAGAGCGAAACACCAACATCAAAGACCTGGGAGTGATTATGTCGGAGGATCTCACCTTCAAGGACCATAACATTGTATCAATCGCATCTGCTAGAAAAAAAAATGACAGGATGGATAATGAGAACCTTCAAAACTAGGGAGGCCAAGCCCATGATGACACTCTTCAGGTCACTTGTTCTATCTAGGCTGGAATATTGCTGCACTCTAACAGCACCTTTCAAGGCAGGTGAAATTGCCGACCTAGAAAATGTACAGAGAACTTTCACGGCGCGCATAACGGAGATAAAACACCTCAATTACTGGGAGCGCTTGAGGTTTCTAAACCTGTATTCCCTGGAACGCAGGAGGGAGAGATACATGATTATATACACCTGGAAAATCCTAGAGGGACTAGTACCGAACTTGCACACGAAAATCACTCACTACGAAAGCAAAAGACTTGGCAGACGATGCACCATCCCCCCAATGAAAAGCAGGGGTGTCACTAGCACGTTAAGAGACCATACAATAAGTGTCAGGGGCCCGAGACTGTTCAACTGCCTCCCAGCACACATAAGGGGGATTACCAACAGACCCCTGGCAGTCTTCAAGCTGGCACTGGACAAGCACCTAAAGTCAGTTCCTGATCAGCCGGGCTGTGGCTCGTACGTTGGTTTGCGTGCAGCCAGCAGCAACAGCCTGGTTGATCAGGCGCTGATCCACCAGGAGGCCTGGTCACAGACCGGGCCGCGGGGGCGTTGACCCCCGAAACTCTCTCCAGGTAAACTCCAGGTAATTGTTGGCAGAATTTCTAACTTTAATGTTAAAAACAACATAGATTTAGTTGATAAATTAAGCTCCTGGACTGACTTAAATGATTTTAACATGGTTAGTTTTGATGTTACTTCCTTGTTTACGAAAGTTCCTGTTGATGATTTATTAATCATCATCTGAAGAACTCGTTAACTATGATTTACCATTCCCAGTTCCTACTATCATTAAACTTATTAAACTTTGCATTGTTGATGCAAAATTTGTATTTAATGATAGGTTTTACACTCAGAAGTTTGGTATGGCAATGGGAAATCCTCTTTCACCTTCACATATTCTTAGTAACCTATACATGGAATTTTTTGAAACAAGGCTGCTTAACACAATCCTCCCTAATAGAGCTAAATGGTTCAGATATGTTGATGATATTTTGTGTCTTATGCCCAAAATTGTAGATATACACTATTTCCTTGGCAAATTAACCCTTTCAGGGTCCGTCCTGTAGATCTACGGCTTTACGTTCAGGGTCCAAACCGTAGATCTACGCCAAAATTCTAGCGGCGTCAAATTTAGCACGAGAAGGCTGGTAGGCCTACATCTGAGAGATGTAGGGTGGTCAGTGTGCACACCATAGAAAAAATCTGGACGCCCGCATGGCATTGTGGGAACGACGGCAAAGTAGCTTTGTTCATAGTGCCTGGCGGCAAGAAAGCTCTCACTCCCCACTCACTCTCCGAGCGAATTCTGACTCTCCTGTTCACAACTTACAGTTCTAAGACTGATGGAAGTGGAGCTGAAGACGAATTCTATGGTTTTGAACCATATGGTACCATTGTGCCATATGGTACAATGGTACCATATGGTACAATGTACCATATAGTACATTGTACCATATGGTACATTATGCCATATAGTACAGGGTACAGGGAGCCTAATGGAAATAAATCTGTCTGACTTTTTTGGGTTATCCTAGGTTCTCCAAACATATGCTGCTAAGTATGATATTCTATGTAACTTTATTTGTGTATAACTAAATAAACTTACTTATGATGCCACATGCACTTGAGTAAGTTTATTCAGGTGTGCAGAAATAGTTACGTAGATTATCATACATAGCAGCATAAGTATAAAATCTTAGGATAACCCAAAAAAGTCAGGGTGACTTATTTCAATAGTTATCTCTGTATCTGTAGCATATGGTGTCCTGTACTGTATGGTACCCTGTACCATATGGTACCCTGTACCATATGGTACCCTGTGCCATATGGTACCCTGCACCATATGTTATCCTGTACTGCATGGTACCCTATACCATATAGTACAGTGTACCATATGGCACCCTGTAACATATGATACCGTGTACCATGTGGTCAATAGGTGTTGGTGGCATGAGACACCAGCCAAGACTGAGTGAGTGGCGACACAAGCTACCTACTGACTCCGCAGTTTCCCAGACAAAGTGCTTTGTCATCCACCTCAAGGAACACGTCAGGTTCCTGTACGCTTGTAAATATATAATAGAACATTACTAATATACAACAATTTTGCATATTTTTGTTGTAAACAACTATTGTAAACAAAATAATAATTAAAATATTAGTGTTTATTGTGTTGAATACAACAGTACCATATGGTACAATGAACGATATGGTATCATTGTACTGTATGGTATGATGTACCATATGGTACCATTGCATCATATGGTACCATTACACCATATGGTACCATAAGGTACCATTGCACCATATGGTACCATTGTACCATATGGTACCATTGTATCATATGGTACCATTGTATCATATGGTACCATTGTATCATGTGCCATTGTGCCATATTGTACCATATGGTACCATTGTATCATATGGTGCCATTGTACCATATGGTACAATTGCACCCTATGGCACCATTGTACCATATGGTACCATTGTATTCAACACAATAACCACACTAATATTTTCATCATTTTGTTTACAATAAACTTGTAAACAAGTTTTGTAAGCAATATAATGATAAATTAGTGCAGTTATTGGGTTGAATACAATGAGTGTACACTAATACAATATACTGGTCTCACAGGCCACAAATGTTATTAGAAAAAGAAAAAAAATAGAAAAGAAAAGAAAAAAAGTATAAAAAACGTAAAATAAAAAAATGCGATTTTGCGGAAGTCACTGATGTTGCCGCCACCCGGTCATTTTGGGTCAACTTCCCACCGCTGTATCTCGGTAAGTACTGATCAGAATTTTTTTTTTTTGTCTTATTACCTTCACAAAAATATACTCTTTAATTCTGTAAGAAAAAATAATTTTTTTTTTTTTTTTTTTTTTTTTTTTTTTTTTTTTTTTTTTTTTTTTTTCAAAATTTCTTAGACACTGGAGCACCACTTCAGATTTTGGCCTTGGACCCTGAAGGGATCATTCTATAAACTTTACTGTTGAGTTTGAAGAAAATAACTCATTGCCTTTTCTAGATGTTTTAATTATTAAGGGTAATAATGAATTCAAATTTAAAATTTACAGAAAACTTACAAATAACTGTTCCTATGTCCACTATTATTCTTCGCATCAAGATAGAGTTAAACTGTCTGTTTTCTCATCAGTGTTTTTGAGAGCTTTACGAATTTGTAGTCCAGAGTTCATAGATGAGGAAATATCCAAAATTTATGAAATAGGTAATGATTTGAAATACCCAAGAAATGTAATTGATAAATCTTTTAAAGTTGCTAGAAATACTTTTTACAATCCAAAAAGGGACAACCAGCCTTATTCAACTAAAAATATGTTGGTTCTCCCTTACCATGAAAACTTGGTTGATATGCCTTCTCTTCTCAAGACTTTTAATATTAAAGTTGTATTCAAAAATCTTGATACAGTAAAAAAACTTTTGATAAAGAATTCCCCCCAAAATGCTGATGGACGTGTCTATAAGATTCCTTGTAAAATTTGCGATAAAGTTTATTACGGTCAAACTGGTAAAAATCTCGAGCTAAGATTAAAACAACATAAATATAGTATTAGAACTGGACAAGATTCCAATGCTCTATTTATTCATGTAAGAGATTTTAACAATCCAATTGATTTTCAAAAAGTTGAGAAAGTAGTATCAAGCAAGTCCATGGTCCACAGGAATATAATTGAATCTTGTTTCATAGAAAGCAGTTTTGACAATACTATGAATATTTCCTTTGGTTTATATAAATTAGATCCATTTATAATTAATAGAATTTGGGAAGAATTTGATAATACACTGGACAAATAATAATTTTTAAAATTTCTTATTTCTTGGGTAGAATAGTTCGTTGGTGGGTTGTGTGAAGGACCTGTCTAGTTGGGCCGGCAGGCCTGCTGCAGTGTTCCCTTTCTTATGAGTCGTGCATCAGGTGTTTAACTGTTGTGGGATTTGATAGTGAGGTGTTGGCTAGACCCCTTATATACCTTCCTTTGATGCTTTACTTTCATATTTCCTTGATAATGTGAGTAGTCACAAAAGCGCTTGGAATTTCTCTATTCTTTCACAGTGGTTGTTTTGCATATTCTGAAATCACCTGTTTACTGTGATCTTATTGCATTGTACATGTATGTGTAGTGTAACCTAAATGTAAGTAGAAGTAGCAAGATGTACCTGAAATTTTGCATGTTCATGAGACAGAAAAAAAGACACCAGCAATCCTACCATCATGTAAAACAATCACAGGCTTTCGTTTTACACTCACTTGGCAGGACGGTAGTACCTCCCTGGGCGGTTGTTGTCTACCAACCTACTACCTACAAAACAGTATACTTACCAACACATTTTAGTGTGAGTGATAGTTTTGTAGATTTATCCTTATTCCTTTTTTTAAATGTTTTCATAAATATCTATTATTGTATTTTCATAACACCAGTACATATAAATTAAAATAAACATAAATATTGTACAGCTCATTGCCCAATATGATCCGACACTTCTTTAATATTGGTGGCATTTGTTAAAAGAAAGAAGTGTATCCATGAAGGAAAGAAAGGGAATATACCAGAGTATAGTGGTACCAACACTTATATGGGTGTGAAGCATGGGTTTATAACATTTGCAAATTGGTTATATTGTCACGGTTACTCTTTGGTGATGACACTGTTCTTTTGGGAGAGTGGGAAGTGAAATTATGAAAGTTTTTGGAGAGGTTCAGGAGAGTGTGTAAAAGAAAGAAGTTAAAAGTAAACAGAGAACAACAAGGTGATGAAGTTAGGAATCTAGGCAATGAAGGATTGGACATCAGATTGGTTTGTCCCACCACCCACTCTCCTTACTTTATACTTACGCTACTACTACTACTACTATTACTTCCACTACCAGCCTTACCACTACTACTTCCACTTCCTGCCTTACCACTACCACTACTACTATTCCCACCTCTCTAGTCCTGTCCCTGCCAGCTGGCCTATATATACTAGCTTCTTTGTTTTCTATTAGTGTGACTTTGTATATGGTCCCAGTCAGACCGAAACATCATTATAAGCTCCTCTCTCTTATGTGCAGGTTATTTGTGTATTGTTCCAGTCACGGTATTGTGCCTTTTTGTTCTTTATTAGACTTATTGCAGTTCTCCTTAGAAGCCATTTTGCAGGCACTTCCTTGTAATGTTGATGTTCCTGTCTTGTACAGTCTTGTAATAGCTGGAGTGACTGTGGCATATTTGGTCTGTTTAGATAAAATATAGCAACTAAAGTATTTCATATCTTTGCAACACTTCTAAATTTTAATTCCTATCCTTTTTAATTTTAAAAAGCTACTTATGGATGCTTACTATAAGATACATCAGACAGCTGTCTATAGTGTTCCACAGATGTGTAATATCCCACATCCAAAAAAATTATTGCAGTACAGTAAATATTAATGTAATGTGTTTACCAGAGCTATCTGACATTCACATTTTTAGTAAAAAATATTTAAATTACTATATAAAGTTTAACTTACAAGCGCATGTGGATCAACATTGACGGTGATGTGAGTCTTGAGCAGCTCAGGCTATGGCTTCTATCAGAAAATTCACTGTCCATTATATTTCTGCTTTCCCAGTGGAATATGCACAATGGAAATATACACAAATTATATGATAAATATTATGAAGTGGGGTTGCTATTCAGGTTTGGCATCATTATGTAGTGAATAGTAGTCTTGTATCCACTGAAAGTGGACCAAGAATACTATCACTACATAACAGTAGTATTCCTGTGTCCACTGAGGGTGGACCAAGAATACTGTTACTCCATAACAATAGTATTCATGTCCACTGAAGGTGAGCAAAGATGGCTATCATTACATAACAATAGGTCATATTGTCAGACACCACATTTTTATATCTTATAAGTGACAGGGGATACTTGAACCCATGCCTCTTGCATCTTAGCTGAACTTAAATATTAGATGTGGGAGTGGTGGTTTTGGGAATCTTGCAACTTATATTAGGGCTCGGCTAAGATGCTTTAGGAATGTGAATTTGAGTCTCATATGACAGATATAGCAACAAAAATAAGTAGATTATAAGCAGTACTTAACATGAGACACAGCCAGCATAGCTCTGCTCCTGTAGGTGTAAGTTGGTAGCCATTTCTAAACTCCACACCCCCAAGAGTCTGGCATCTGCACACTCCAGAGACTGGCATCATACACTTCAGAGACTGGCATCATACACCTCAGAGGCTGGCATCATACACCTCAGAGACTGGCAACATACACCACAGAGACTGGCATCATACACCTCAGAGACTGGCATCATACACTTCAGAGGCTGGCACCATGCACTTCAGAGGCTGGCATCATACACTTCAGAGGCTGGCATCATACACTTCAGAGGCTGGCATCATACACCTCAGAGACTGGCAACATACACCACAGAGACTGGCATCATACACCTCAGAGACTGGCATCATACACCACAGAGACTGGCATCATACACTTCAAAGGCTGGCATCATACACCTCAGAGGCTGGCATCATACACCTCAGAGACTGGCATCATACACCTCAGAGGTTGGCATCATACACTTCAGAGACTGGCATCATGCACCTCAGAGACTGGCATCATACACCTCAGAGGTTGGCATCATACACTTCAGAGGCTGGCATCATACACCTCCGAGACTGGCATCATACACCCCAGAGGCTGGCATCATATGCCACAGAGACTGGCATCATACACCTCAGAGACTGGCATCATACACCTCAGAGACTGGCATCATACACCTCAGAGGTTGGCATCATACACTTCACAAACTTGCATCATACACTTCAGAGGCTGGCATCATACACTTCAGAGACTGGCATCATATACCTCAGAGACTGGCATCATGTACTTCAGAGGCTGGCATAATACACCTCAGAGACTGGCATCATGCACTTCAGAGACTGGCATCATACACCTCAGAGGTTGGCATCATACACCTCAGAGATTGGCATCATACACTTCGGAGGCTGGCATTATAGACCTCAAATGCTGGCATCAGACATCTCAGAAGCTGGCATTTACATACAAGCATGGGCTCCACACATCATTACACACCCAGTAAAATACAGTATCTAACAGTCTACAGGATATTCTACTCTTTATACATTCATTGTATGAGCACAAGAAAGCATTACCTAGTATACTACAGAGCATGAGAGTAAGGTACATGTATTGTACTTGTATAGCAATTACTGAGTTGAATTATCCCTTACAGATGTGATAAATGTGTGTAAGAAGTGTTTACGTTGGCTAGTGTGCTGGTTATGTGAAAGAACCAGTGCCAAGTTCAGGGCACAGATTGCTGCTGGTGAGGATTCATTCACTGCTCGGAACAACACACAGGTTTACCTCGCACGAAACCTCTCACTGGCTTATGTTACCGTAAGATTTTTACTTTTGTTATGTATCATATACTGCGTAACACCATTTGTATTGCATACTTTCTTTGTCAGCTAACTTCACGAGAACGTAATTCCATACGTTATCCATCTTATTTCATACTTTTGCTGTCATTACTATGTATTGGGAAAAGATTCCTTCTCATTTCATAAGGATTTTTTTTTTAAATTCTTTGACACTGAGAGCAAGTTTGTGAGCAAGGGCCTTGACAGTGAAAGGGTTAAGTGTTGAGGACCTGATTGAGATTACTAAAGCTACCAAGGCTTAGTGGTTTGATCAACAATGCTACAGCTATTGTGACCAATAAGCCTATTGCAGTGCTCTATTCTTATGTTTTATGTAAAAATATGCAATGTTTCACCTGTATGGTACAATAGGCTTTTAGTGTGAGTATGAGCCACATTTTGATATAAGTACCATCCAACTTATGACCTGCTCAACATACGACCACTCATACTTACGACTGTACGTCTGGCAGCATATACAGTAGTAAAATATTTAATAAAAAGTAACATACAATACTATGTAGGTACTTTATATAGCAAAGGTTTGACATTGTGCCCTACCCAGTATGTCGGCAATATTCTAAGATTTGATTTGCATCCTTTTTGACTCATGACTGGTTGGTCGGATCCAAGCTCAGTCGTAAGTCGGATAGTACAGTGGACCCCCGGTTAACGATTTTAATCCGTGCAAGAGGGCTCATCGTTATGCGAAATAATCGTTATGCGAATGAATTTTCCCCATAAGAAATAATGGAAATCAAATTAATCCGTGCAAGACGCCCAAAAGTATGAAAAAAATTTTTTTTTACCACATGAAATGTTAATTTTAATACACACAAACTGAAAAAGGCATGCACAATTAAATGACACTTACTTTTATTGAAGATCTGGTGATGATTGATGGGATGGGAGGAGGGGAGAGCATTATCTTCTTACTGTTTAGAAGGGGAATCCCCTTCCATTACGACTTGAGGTAGCAAGTCCTTTTCCGGGGTTACTTCCCTTCTTCTTTTAATGCCACTAGGACCAGCTTGAGAGTCACTGGACCTCTGTCGCACAACAAATCTGTCCATAGAGCTCTGTACCTCCCATTCCTTTACGATTTGTCTAAAATGGGCCACAACATTGTCATTGAAATAGTCACCAGCACGGCTTGCAACAGCTGTGTCAGGGTGATTTTCATCTATAAAGGTTTGCAGTTCAACCCACTGTGCACACATTTCCTTAATCTTTGAAGTAGGCACAATGGATTCCACAACTGGCATAGGCTTCTCAGGGTTAGCCCCAAACCCTTCAAAATCTTTCTTAATTTCCATACTAATTCTCACCCTTTTTACCACAGGGTTGGCACTAGAAGCTTTCTTGGGGCCCATGGTCACTTATTTTCCAGAAACAGCACCGAAAACACTGTAATAATACGAAATATTCCGAGTGTATGCTTGGATGTTACCGCGGAGGCTGGCTGGTAAACAATGGGACGGCCGGCACATGTGAGGCTGGCTGAGGGCACATTGGACGCGTCTCGGACGAAAATCGGTATGCGCGGCAAAAATTTTGCGATAAAAGTAATCGGTATGCGGAAAAATCGCTATGTGATGCCATCGTTATGCGGGGGTCCACTGTACTTGTATGTATCATCTCTTGGTAGTAACTCCCTAGAATGAATTAAATATTCACCCTTATAGTTAAGTGAGTCATATAACTGTTGGGCATTAGCACCTATCAGTGCATGAGGACCATCTCAGTACATCTCAGTGTGGACATGCATCATCTCAATTCTTTGTATCTTCTTTTCACTTTCCATCATCCTGAGTGAACCTACATGTGCCTCAATAGTGGGCATTGCATTAGAAGTCAATAGATATTACCTAGGGAGAGCATAACATATAGGTGAGTGAAGAAAGAGTGAGGTGTAGCAGTGAAGTGCAGCAGTAGAAGAAAAAATTAATTATTAGTTGGCTACAAAGATATATTTTATGCACTGATTGTCATCAACTCGCCTAAATAAAAACTTTCTTTGTTTTAAACAGTGGTGTTGGAAGTTGTGATAAGAGCAGTTACTAAACACTTCTTTCTCTTGAATTTGTCACCCTCTTTAATTAATAATGTATAGTCTCAGTCCATCTCAAGTGGTCATAACAATTATGATGTGCAGTTATTATTACTCCATGGGGAAGTGGAACAGAATTCTTCCTCCGTAAGCCATGCGTGTTGTAAGAGGCAACTAAAATGCCGGGAGCAAGGGGCTAGTAACCTCTTCTCCTGTATATATTACTAAATGTAAAAGGAGAAACTTTCGTTTTTCCTTTTGGGCCACCCCGCCTCGGTGGGATACGGCCGGTGTGTTGAAAGAAAGAAAGAAGAAGTTATTATTATTATTATTTTAGTCATAACTAAGTACTAAACCCACAAGAGTCATACAGCACTGCACTGATGTGCAATACAAGTGTTATTTGTCTAATTAATTATATTTGGGGCTGCATTGTGTCTTTGGTACTGTTTCAGCAAGTGATACTTGCATGGTTTGAGGAATCAATCCATGAAGCTGAAGTGGAGCTACAGCCTGTCCTCTACCGCCTCTGTGCATTATTTGGCCTTGTACATGTTGAAGGACACATTCCACAACTTGTTGAAGGTATTGTGTATCATCTTTTATAGTCGCATCTACCTACTTTCTCAGGTTTTATATTTACACTAATTTACAGGTTAAGATAAAGTAAAATTAAATTTTATTCAGATTTTTAACCCTATAGGGTTAGCCACCCAGGATAACCCAAGAAAGGCAGTGCATCATCGAGGAACTGCCTGTCTTATTTCCATTGGGGTCCTCAATCTTGACCCCCAGGATGTGACCCATACCAGTCGACTAACACCCAGGTACAGGTCGGTCATCACTAATCTGGCAGTCAGTTATCCGGTTCCATCAGTAAACGGCACTATTTTCGGCTAACAATTTCAGATTCCATCATTATACTGACTCAAATTTCATCATTATACTGACTTGGAAATTGTGCATATGGTTGTAAATCCACAGCAGCAAGCCAGTGGAGGAGAAAGCAGTGATGAATATGAGGAAGATGTAGCAGAAAGAGTCTCTGTTGATAGGTTAATTAAGTGTATTCTAACCTAACCACTCTGTAATCCGGCAAACTCACTAATCCAGCACATTACATGTAGGTCCAACTGATCCCAGATTAGTGATGGCCAACCTGTACTTACTTGCTAGGTGAACAGGACAGCAGGTGTAATTAACCATTTGAGGGTCCAGGCCCCCAATCTGAAAATTCCTCACAGGGTCCAAGAATTCCCCCCCCCCCCCCCCCCCCCCCCCCCCCCCCCCCCCCCCCCCAAAAAAAAAAAAAATTATTGTTTTTTCTTATGAAATGTAGAGAGTCTTTTTCTGAAGGTAATAAAACAAAAAGTACAAAATATCATCAAAAATCGACAAAATTACACTCTCGTGAATTTTGCACCAGTGATTTTGCCCACTTTGAGTCCTATTTTTGGCCAATTACATTGCTCCTTTAGATCAAATTCTTAGCTATTTCACAAGTATGTGTTCCATTGTATCTATTAAGCACAAGAAATCTTGCCCAATCAACTATTTCAGCTACCCAATAAAGTGATCAGAAATTGGTAATTTGGCCATTTTCACACACAGTTTGAAATATTCCAATTTCAAAATAGGGTCCAGAATAAACAATGCAGGCATTCCTGACACTAAAATAATATTTCCTTTGTTTATTAGTTATGTTTCCAGGCTTTACAGATGAATTCCATTTTAATTTTTTCACATAAAGAATTTTTATTCACACCAAAAAATATAAGATTTACTGTTATGCAATATTGTAATAATTGTATAAATAATATCATTGCAGTCATGAATGCACATTAGACCCACCAGGTGACATGTATTGGACACGTGATGTAATTTGTTTACTCTTGAACATCAGCAAAAATCGAACATTTCCACTACTTTGAGCTCAATTTCAAGCTATTTTGAGTACTAAAACCAGTCAAAATCTCTGTTTCAGTAATATATCTTCCATTCTATCAAATGAGATCAAGAAACTGTGAATACAACCATAAAAATCATACAAAAATACACTGCGAAGTCTGTTTTAACCCAATAACATGATTGCAGTTTTATTTCTCATGGACTGCGTGCTGCAGGATTAGTTTTATATGGTGCGCGTTTACCACAGAGATGCATTCTCTCATATCTAGGCCCAAATTTACTGCATATATATATATATACATACATCTAGGTTTTTCTCCTTTTTCTAAATAGCTCTTGTTCTTTTTTATTTCTTCTATTGTCCATGGGGAAGTGGAAAAGAATCTTTCCTCCGTAAGCCATGCGTGTCGTATGAGGCGACTAAAATGCCGGGAGCAATGGGCTAGTAACCCCTTCTCCTGTATACAATTACTAAAAAAGAGAAGAAGAAAAACTTTATAAAACTGGGTTGCTTAAATGTGCGTGGATGTAGTGCGGATGACAAGAAGCAGATGATTGCTGATGTTATGAATGAAAAGAAGTTGGATGTCCTGGCCCTAAGCGAAACAAAGCTGAAGGGGGTAGGAGAGTTTCAGTGGGGGGAAATAAATGGGATTAAATCTGGAGTATCTGAGAGAGTTAGAGCAAAGGAAGGGGTAGCAGTAATGTTAAATGATCAGTTATGGAAGGAGAAAAGAGAATATGAATGTGTAAATTCAAGAATTATGTGGATTAAAGTAAAGGTTGGATGCGAGAAGTGGGTCATAATAAGCGTGTATGCACCTGGAGAAGAGAGGAATGCAGAGGAGAGAGAGAGATTTTGGGAGATGTTAAGTGAATGTATAGGAGCCTTTGAACCAAGTGAGAGAGTAATTGTGGTAGGGGACTTGAATGCTAAAGTAGGAGAAACTTTTAGAGAGGGTGTGGTAGGTAAGTTTGGGGTGCCAGGTGTAAATGATAATGGGAGCCCTTTGATTGAACTTTGTATAGAAAGGGGTTTAGTTATAGGTAATACATATTTTAAGAAAAAGAGGATAAATAAGTATACACGATATGATGTAGGGCGAAATGACAGTAGTTTGTTGGATTATGTATTGGTAGATAAAAGACTGTTGAGTAGACTTCAGGATGTACATGTTTATAGAGGGGCCACAGATATATCAGATCACTTTCTAGTTGTAGCTACACTGAGAGTAAAAGGTAGATGGGATACAAGGAGAATAGAAGCATCAGGGAAGAGAGAGGTGAAGGTTTATAAACTAAAAGAGGAGGCAGTTAGGGTAAGATATAAACAGCTATTGGAGGATAGATGGGCTAATGAGAGCATAGGCAATGGGGTCGAAGAGGTATGGGGTAGGTTTAAAAATGTAGTGTTAGAGTGTTCAGCAGAAGTTTGTGGTTACAGGAAAGTGGGTGCAGGAGGGAAGAGGAGCGATTGGTGGAATGATGATGTAAAGAGAGTAGTAAGGGAGAAAAAGTTAGCATATGAGAAGTTTTTACAAAGTAGAAGTGATGCAAGGAGGGAAGAGTATATGGAGAAAAAGAGAGAAGTTAAGAGAGTGGTGAAGCAATGTAAAAAGAGAGCAAATGAGAGAGTGGGTGAGATGTTATCAACAAATTTTGTTGAAAATAAGAAAAAGTTTTGGAGTGAGATTAACAAGTTAAGAAAGCCTAGAGAACAAATGGATTTGTCAGTTAAAAATAGGAGAGGAGAGTTATTAAATGGAGAGTTAGAGGTATTGGGAAGATGGAAGGAATATTTTGAGAAATTGTTAAATGTTGATGAAGATAGGGAAGCTGTGATTTCGTGTATAGGGCAAGGAGGAATAACATCTTGTAGGAGTGAGGAAGAGCCAGTTGTGAGTGTGGGGGAAGTTCGTGAGGCAGTAGGTAAAATGAAAGGGGGTAAGGCAGCCGGGATTGATGGGATAAAGATAGAAATGTTAAAAGCAGGTGGGGATATAGTTTTGGAGTGGTTGGTGCAATTATTTAATAAATGTATGGAAGAGGGTAAGGTACCTAGGGATTGGCAGAGAGCATGCATAGTTCCTTTGTATAAAGGCAAAGGGGATAAAAGAGAGTGCAAAAATTATAGGGGGATAAGTCTGTTGAGTGTACCTGGTAAAGTGTATGGTAGAGTTATAATTGAAAGAATTAAGAGTAAGACGGAGAATAGGATAGCAGATGAACAAGGAGGCTTTAGGAAAGGTAGGGGGTGTGTGGACCAGGTGTTTACAGTGAAACATATAAGTGAACAGTATTTAGATAAGGCTAAAGAGGTCTTTGTGGCATTTATGGATTTGGAAAAGGCGTATGACAGGGTGGATAGGGGGGCAATGTGGCAGATGTTGCAAGTGTATGGTGTAGGAGGTAGGTTACTGAAAGCAGTGAAGAGTTTTTACGAGGATAGTGAGGCTCAAGTTAGAGTATGTAGGAAAGAGGGAAATTTTTTCCCAGTAAAAGTAGGCCTTAGACAAGGATGTGTGATGTCACCGTGGTTGTTTAATATATTTATAGATGAGGTTGTAAGAGAAGTAAATGCGAGGGTCTTGGCAAGAGGAGTGGAGTTAAAAGATAAAGAATCACACACAAAGTGGGAGTTGTCACAGCTGCTCTTTGCTGATGACACTGTGCTCTTGGGAGATTCTGAAGAGAAGTTGCAGAGATTGGTGGATGAATTTGGTAGGGTGTGCAAAAGAAGAAAATTAAAGGTGAATACAGGAAAGAGTAAGGTTATGAGGATAACAAAAAGATTAGGTGATGAAAGATTGAATATCAGATTGGAGGGAGAGAGTATGGAGGAGGTGAACGTATTCAGATATTTGGGAGTGGACGTGTCAGCGGATGGGTCTATGAAAGATGAGGTGAATCATAGAATTGATGAGGGAAAAAGAGTGAGTGGTGCACTTAGGAGTCTGTGGAGACAAAGAACTTTGTCCTTGGAGGCAAAGAGGGGAATGTATGAGAGTATAGTTTTACCAACGCTCTTATATGGGTGTGAAGCGTGGGTGATGAATGTTGCAGCGAGGAGAAGGCTGGAGGCAATGGAGATGTCATGTCTGAGGGCAATGTGTGGTGTGAATATAATGCAGAGAATTCGTAGTTTGGAAGTTAGGAGGAGGTGCGGGATTACCAAAACTGTTGTCCAGAGGGCTGAGGAAGGGTTGTTGAGGTGGTTCGGACATGTAGAGAGAATGGAGCGAAACAGAATGACTTCAAGAGTGTATCAGTCTGTAGTGGAAGGAAGGCGGGGTAGGGGTCGGCCTAGGAAGGGTTGGAGGGAGGGGGTAAAGGAGGTTTTGTGTGCGAGGGGCTTGGACTTCCAGCAGGCATGCGTGAGCGTGTTTGATAGGAGTGAATGGAGACAAATGGTTTTTAATACTTGACGTGCTGTTGGAGTGTGAGCAAAGTAACATTTATGAAGGGATTCAGGGAAACCGGCAGGCCGGACTTGAGTCCTGGAGATGGGAAGTACAGTGCCTGCACTCTGAAGGAGGGGTGTTAATGTTGCAGTTTAAAAACTGTAGTGTAAAGCACCCTTCTGGCAAGACAGTGATGGAGTGAATGATGGTGAAAGTTTTTCTTTTTCGGGCCACCCTGCCTTGGTGGGAATCGGCCGGTGTGATAATAAAAAAAAAAAATAGTTTATCTGAGTGAGCTGAGCTCATGATGTAGTTCTGAGGCTTGGACCCTGGCTTCAAAGCTGTAGAACTATGGAACAGACCTTCAGAGGGGTTAAACACATCGAATGTTTCCACCCCTGTCAGGAATCAAACCCAGACTCTCAGCGTGTGAAGCGAGAGCTTTGCCAGCCAGGCCATGGGGCTTTTATTCTGCCTCAGTTTATCTCAAACCCCAGTCTTATTTTAGGTATATTACTCCTCCCTAGGATGCCATGCTCTAGAGATAGCCAATACTCAGGTACCTATTACTGCTAGATGAATAAGGTCAACAGGTGTAGAGACTCTTACACAGACATCTCAGACTGCATTACATGGAATCTGGGTCCTTTGGTTATGTGCTGAATATTACTAGCACCACTGAGCTACGAGTCACTTTTAATCCAGCTTTAGGGCCTGTTAATTGCGAGAAGGTAATTAAGACCACAGTCCTATTCATGTACACTAATCCTCAGAATAAGGAATCAAGTAAACTTTAGTACAGTATATACACCCAGAGTTATGCATAGAATTTACAGCAAAATCTCTCCTGTTAGCAGAATACAGCCTCTCCTCACTTAACAACGGAGTTCTATTCCTAAGACCACATCAGTAAATGAATTCGTCACTAAGCAAGAAGCATACTATAATGGTAGTGGGTTTGTGTCAACTATCTTTGATATTGTTTTAATCTTACCTTTGCACCATTTATAACATTTTTAGTATATTTTTAAATGTTTATTCAGTAGTATACTGTATATTGTAATAAACAGAATAGAGGAAACCAGTTCTAATATACATTATTTAGGTATGCATACTGGTCAGAGAGACCTTCATAAGTCCAAGTCGTTGGTAAACGAATACGTTGCTAAATGAGGAGAGGCTGTAATTATGTTTCTGGAAACCAATATGCAGTCTAAATATGCTCTATCAAGGACAAGACCACTGGATACTGGAGTACCACAGGGAAATATCCTTGGTCCCTGCTCTTCCTCTTGTACATCAATGATGTTCCTAATGTATCACAACACCTTAAACCTATTCTCTTTGCTTATGACATAACTTATGTCATCTCCTACCCTAATCTTGCCTCACTCAACACTATTGTTAATGAAAAGCTAGTAAAAGTATTGACCTGGATGGCTGCTAATAATCTACATTTAATAATGACAAAAACTTCTACATTATGTTAGGGAACAGAACAGGTGTTGCCCAGCTGAACATTATGACTGACAACACTCTTATTGCTAAACATGATGAGGGCAAATTCCTGGGCCTGCACCTTGGCAGCAACCTGAAATTCAACACCCATATCCAACACATAACAAAAAAAGTATCCAAAATGGTTGGGATCCTCTCCAAGATATGTTACTACATACCACAATCAGCTCTACTCATACTATACTATTCACTCATCTATCCCTAACTCACCTATACTGTTTGTGCCTGGGGATCAACAGCAGCAACCCACCTAAAGCCAATAATAACCAAACAAAAAGCTGCAATAAGAATTATCACATAATCCAGTGCTAGACAACACACACCCTCCCACTCTTCAAAAAACCTAAACTTGCTCACTGTACAAAGCATTCACACCTACTACTGTGCAAGCTGCATTTACAGAACCACAAATTCTAATATGAACTCTGAACTAAAACACCCTCTTGATAGTTGCAACAGGACCCATAGACACAATACCAGACACAAAAATCTCTCTTGACATTCCTCGTGTCTGGCTAAATCTCTACAAAAATTCAGCGTACATAAAAGGGTCTAAAATCTGTAACTCCCTGCTTGAAAACTCTAGTAGAACTGCAGCCTCATCCACCATTTTCAAAACTACTGTTAAAAAACATCTTATCTCCCTAACACACCTCATCATCAGCTAACTATATGAAAACCACCTAATTCTCTTTTTTGTATCATGAACACATCTAAAACAAAATACAATGGACCCTCGATAATTGTAAGGCTCAATAGTCGTAATTTTTGGAAATCGTGAAGTTATTTTCGTCAAAACGTTGATTCGCGAATCTTTGTTTGACTCGCAAATAGTCGTTCATCCCGGACACATACACATGGCTCCGAGCCGCTTCGCCCTCCCTTCCCAGCCAATTGTTCATACGAAATACTTCATAATATTCCATTCATTTTAGTGCCTGCAACTGCTAAATAAGCTACCATGGCTCCAAAGAAAGCTCCTAGTGCCAGACCTTTGGTAAAGAAGGTGAGAAATACGATTGAATTCAAGAAAAACATCATTGAACAGTATAAAAGTGGCGTACGTGTCGCTGAACTGGCTAGGACGTATAAGAAACCCCATACAACCATAGCTTCCATCATGGCCAAGAAAAAGGAAATCAAGGAAGCTGTTGTTGCAAAGGGGATAAATATGCTGACAAAAATGAGATCACCAGTACTCGAAGATGTTGAGAAGTTATTATTGGTGTGGATAAACGAGAAACAATTAGCAGGAGATACTCTTATGCAGTCGCTTATTTGTGAAAAGGCTAGGCAGTTGCATGATGATCTCGTAAAGAAAGTGCCTGCAACAAGTACTGATATTTGTGAATTTAAGGCCAGCAAAGGCTGGTTTGAGAAATTTAAGAACCGTATTGGCATACACAGTGTGATGAGGCGTGGTGAGGCTGCCAGTTCGGAAAAAATTGCAGCTATGTACAAAATTCGTCAGTGAATTCAAGGAGTACATAGAGACTGAAGGATTGAAACCTGAACAAATGTTCAATTGTGACGAAACAGGCCTCTTTTGGAAGAAAATGCCAAAGAGGACCTACATTACTCAGGAGGAAAAGGGACTGCCAGGACACAAGCCTATGAAAGACAGGCTGACGCTCATGTTCTGTGCTAATGCACAGAACATGAGCGTTTGCCTAAGATACTCTCCCAATATAGGAGCTTAAAAAGAAACTGTGTATCATGCCAAGACAAAACCATTCCTATTACTAAATTTACTAATTGTAATACA
This sequence comes from Cherax quadricarinatus, assembly GCF_038502225.1. Lineage (NCBI taxonomy): Eukaryota > Metazoa > Arthropoda > Malacostraca > Decapoda > Parastacidae > Cherax > Cherax quadricarinatus. The sequence goes on along the minus strand of NC_091321.1, from coordinate 27,452,525 downwards.
TGTATTGTTATATGTTTTGTACTACCTCATTATTATAAATTTAATTAATCACTTCAGTTACCTAACTTTTATATCAGTATGCAGTAAGGTATATTAAAATGTACTGCTTCATAACCTGTGTCAATATAGAATAAGAATTAGGATTAGTCTGCCTGAAATGCCTAGGCATGATAGTGGCCTTTGTAATTAATATTTTATAATATGTAAACCACACATTGTAAGCTTTGCAAGAAAATAAACATTTTCATTTTCATGTCATATAAATAATGTCAGTGCATTCATGAGTGTTTATTAGACTGGCCAGTTTATGTGTATTGAGCATGTGACATGTTTTGTTTATTCTTGAACATCGGCAAAAATTGAACATTTCCACTACTTTGAGCTCAATTTCAGGCTACCTTTAGTCCATAAACCATTCAAAATCTTCTCCATTTCTATAATATATCTTCCATTCTATCAAATGAGACCAATAAACTGAAAATACAACCATAAAAACCATACAAAAATACACCGCATAGTCGCTGTTTTACACCAAAATTCACAGTCGCCATTTTTTTCTCATTATGCACTGCGTGCTATAAGATTTTTTTTATACTGTACACACTGACCATGCAGACCCAATCTCTCTACACAAAAATTCTTCACTAGAATTTTGGTGTAGTTTTATGGGACCTTGGTTTCAAAGTCGTATTTTTGCGGGACTGACCCTGAAAGGGTTAATAACCCAACAGAAAGCTGTTGTGCAGATGATCACCAATTCCTGTGCCAGACAACACACTTACTTAATATACAGAATATGCACTCATTAATATGCCTACTATATACGTATTTTTTTTTTTCAACAAGTCGGCCGTCTCCCACCGAGGCAGGGTGACCCAAAAAAGAAAGAAAATCCCCAAAAAAGAAAATACTTTCATCATCATTCAACACTTTCACCACACTTACACTTTATCACTGTTTTTGCAGAGGTGCTCAGAATACAACAGTTTAGAAGCATATACGTATAAAGATACACAACATATCCCTCCAAACTGCCAATATCCCAAACCCCTCCTTTAAAGTGCAGGCATTGTACTTCCCATTTCCAGGACTCAAGTCCGACTATATGAAAATAACCGGTTTCCCTGAATCCCTTCACTAAATATTACCCTGCTCACTCTCCAACAGATCATCAGGTCCCAAGTACCATTCGTCTCCAATCTAGCACGCTTGCTGGAAGTCTAAGCCCCTCGCCCACAAAACCTCCTTTACCCCCTCTCTCCAACCCTTTCGAGGACGACCCCTGCCTCGCCTTCCTTCCCCTATAGATTTATATGCTTTCTATGTCATTCTACTTTGATCCATTCTCTCTAAATGACCAAACCACCTCAACAACCCCTCTTCTGCCCTCTGACTGTGCTACCAAACATAATATAGTAGGTTTTGCCAGTGTTAAGTGTAAGTTTATTGGCTGTCATCCAAGTCGATATTTTGAGCAGCTCCTCGTTAACAATGGTGTTGAGGGTGGCAAGATTAGGGTGGGAGATGACATAAGTCGTGTCGTCAGCAAAGAGAATGGGTTTCAGGTGTTGGGATATGTTTGGAAGATCATTGATGTAAATGAGAAAGAGCAGGGGTCCAAGGACACTTCCCTGTGGAACTCCAGTATCAAGTGGCCGTATTGATGAGGCTGTGTCTTTAATGGTGACATACAGATACCTATTAGAAAGGTAGGATTTAAAATTTGCAAGTGCATGGCCTCTTATACCATAGTGTTCAAGTTTGTGGAGTAGGATGCAATGGTCTACTGTGTCAAACGCTTTTCTTAGGTCAATAAAAATTCCTAGCGGATATTCCTTATTTTCCAATGCTGTGTAAAGCAAGTCTAGCATTTTTATAATTGCATTGTTAGTGCTTTTATTTTTCCTAAATCCAAATTGGCAGGGGTTGAGTATGTTTTGTGATGTTATAAATGAATATAGTCTCCTGTGCACGAGTTTCTCGAAAATTTTGGATAGCAATGGTAAGTTTGATATTGGCCTATAGTTGTTTACTTCTTAGGGTCACCACCTTTACGTATTGGTGTAACCCTTGCTGTCTTGAGTAGTGTCGGGAAAGTGCTAGTTTCTAGTGACTTGTTAAAAAGTAATGTAATAGCATGCGAAAGGACATGGGCCGCTCGCTTGTACAATAATGGTGGGACGTGAGACAGATTCTCCGAATTATTTTTAAGTGACTTTATGATCGCGGTGACTTCCGTGGGCTCAGTTGGTACAAGATAGAAGGAATTTTGGAAATTCCCATCTAGGTAGTCCCCGGCACGGGCATTGGTACATGGGATTTTACTGGCGAGATTAGATCCTAAGTTTGAGAAGAAGTCGTTTATCTTGTTAGTTGTATCAGTGGGATGCAGTGGTGTTTCATGAGGTTTAGTTAGAACAATATTCTTGTTTTTTTTTCAGTTTGTGGGTCCCCAGGATCTGGGAAAGTGTTTTCCAGGTCTTTTTTATATCTCCTCTTTGTGTCAGTGAATCTGCTGAGTAGTACAGTTGTTTGGCTTTCTTTATTAATTTGGTGAGAACTGTTGAATATTGTTTAAGAATATCTTTGTGTATTAAGCCATGTCTATATTGCTTTTCATATTGGTGTTTCTTATCAATGGATTTCAGAATGCTGCTGGTTAGCCATGGGCAACCAAGCCGTTTATTCGTGATCTGTTTAGTTTTTATAGGACAATGTTTGTTGTATAGTCTAAGTATTTTGTTAAGAAAAATGTCTGTCCAATCATCAATACCATTGGCATTGGAGAATTCTGTAGGCCAGTCAACAGTCTCTAGGTCTACTGAGAAATTCCTTATTGAGGCCTCGTCATGGAGTCTAAATGAAACTTCGTTGTATTCGAGTGGTGGCTTACTAATGTTTGTTAAGAGGAAGGTTGGGTAGTGGTCGGTAGTGCTGTCTGTGATTATCCCTGATTTAAGGGGGGCTAGTATATTGGTCCATATGTGGTCTATTATGGTTGCACTTGTCTCAGTCAGCCTGGTTGGTTTAGTTATTGTTGGTATGAGAAGTGTGTTGTTCATATTGTTGATGAAATCAGTTACAGTCTGATCATCTGGTAGGCCAAGGTTGATAATGAAGTTTCCAGCTAAGAGGTGGTGGTGCTTGTTCATTTGTCTGTTTGTTATTAGTGACTTTATATTCTCACTGAAGTTTGGGATGTTTGTGTGGGGTATCCGGTATATGGCACCGATTGTTATAGGCGTCTTGAGGTTTTTTACAGTAAAATTAGCAAAAATGTATTCCCCATATTCATCACTAAAGCAGTTAGTGCTAATACAAGATAGTTGGTTAGAGTAATAGATTGCAGTACCACCCCCAATTTGGTATGGTCTGCAGTTGTGGATTGCTGTGTATCCTGGTAGTGGGTAGATATCAATTGTGTCCTGCTTAAGCCAGGTCTCAGTAAGAATAATGCAGGAGAAGGGTGTCTTTAGTGACTCAAGGAGTGCCAGGAGGTCATCATAGTGTTTGCTTAAGGACCTGATGTTGTAGTTAAGAACTGATAGACTTTGAGCAGTGTTCAGGATAGTGCTGGCTTGTGATGCTGTGTATTATTATTATTATTATAATCAAAAAGAAGCGCTAAGCCACAAGGGCTATACAGCGTGATGCTGTGTAATAAAGGCAGTTACTTTCCAATAAGTTTTGATTGTGTGTTAGATTATGGAGGTTTAGATCAGGGTCAACGTGATCATTCATCTTTTAGGTTTAAATAGTGGTTGTTTATATCCTGTATTATGTGGTGAGTTCTAATACTGATTTCTGTAGTGGTGGGAAGTTTGGATAAGTATACCACTAAAGCACTTTGGTCATATAGAGTATAGTCACTAATAAACATAATGAAATTGATATTGTCTATGTGTTGTGCAAGAATGAGCTAAAGTACAACTAGGTATAAACTAATACTATAAAAAAAAATTACAAGTGGCACTAGACTCGCTCTTGTAATTGCACTAAGGTCTAATATTAATTATAATTTTTTTTAGCTACCTCTTTTGTAGTAATGTCAAATAATGAATAAATAAAATTTATCACTAAATAAACTATATCTAGTTTTGAGTAGTCTGTAAGCATTAGGAATAGTCTGCCTGAAATACTCAGGCAAGTTAGTGGCTTTCTTTGTGCTTAACAGTATTTTATAACATGTGAATCACACATTGTATGCTATACAAAGAAATAAAAAATTTTATTTTAATTTAGACATTTTTCTATTCATCATCTTGCTCTTTTCCATGTTTACTTTCATATTCATTCTTTTACATACTCCCAAATTCCTCTGCCATCTAATTACATTTTTTAAGCAGCAAACCTTGAAACTTTTAGTATTAATTATATACATAACTGTAATTAAAAAATTGAAGTATGTCAGAAAATGCAATATATAATGTTTAAGCTTATTTTCTGTTTATTGTAATATTTTACAGTAAATAGAATAATATGCATGAACAGTGTCATCAACAAAGAGCATCTGTGACTACTCTCACTGTACTATTGTAAATTGTACAAATTGTAATATTATTTTTTTTTCAACCCTCTACTATAAATTTTATTAACTATACAATATTTGCTACCCTTCTTTTTGTATTAATGTATAATTTAAATTCTGCTGTTGTGCAGGAGGTCTTATTCAAGATGGACGTTTCATCTCAGTTGTTCATCAGCGTATAAGGTGCTTGTGTAATGATCTGCTTCCTGATGCTGTGGCACTTGTTGATGCATTTGCACCACCAGACTTCATCCTACGCTCAGTGCTTGGAAATGCTGATGGAAAGGTAAGAACCAAGAGCTTTCTAGTTGTTGTGTGTCTGAATAATTTATAAGTGAAGTGGCTTTCCCAAAGAAAAAAATGGAGGTTTCCTTTCAGTCTCTAGATAAAAAGACTAACATGGAGTTAAATAGGCTTTTATCTACAGGGACATCTTCCAGGAGTGTTTGTAGTTGTCCATTTTCCTGTCAACATATATAATGGCTCATTTATTTAGTTTACATGCTTTATAGTTCCCTGTCTAGGAGGAAATCTAAATAGTTTTGTTATCAGTATACACGCTAACACATTTTGTTGATGGTTGCCTCCCTAGCATGAGACTGTTATAAGAGAGCAAATTAAGTCATCAAGTCTGAAAAAAAATTAATTTTCAGTCATTATGAGGGTTCATCCATATTAGTATTCTTAACACATCTTGTTTGAGCAAGTATACATTTTTTTTTTTTTCAACAAGTCGGCCGTCTCCCACCGAGGCAGGGTGACCCAAAAAAGAAAGAAAATCCCCAAAAAGAAAATACTTTCATCATCATTCAACACTTTCACCACACTCGCACATTATCACTGCTTTTGCAGAGGTGCTCAGAACACAACAGTTTAGAAGCATACACATATAAAGATACACAACATATCCCTCCAAAACGCCAATATCCCAAACCCCTCCTTTAAAGTGCAGGCATTGTACCTCCCATTTCCAGGACTCAAGTCCGACTATACGAAAATAACCGGCTTTCCTGAATCCCTTCACTAAATATTACCCTGCTCACACTCCAACAGATCGTCAGGTCCCAAGTACCATTCGTCTCCATTCACTCCTATCTAACACACACATGCACACTTGCTGGAAGTCCAAGCCCCTTGCCCACAAAACCTCCTTTACCCCCTCTCTCCAACCCTTTCGAGGACGACCCCTACCCCGCCTTCCTTCCCCTATAGATTTATATGCTTTCCATGTCATTCTACTTTGATCCATTCTCTCTAAATGACCAAACCACCTCAACAACCCCTCTTCTGCCCTCTGACTAATACTTTTATTAACTCCACACCTTTTCCTAATTTCCACACTCTGAATTTTCTGCATAATATTTACACCACACATTGCCCTTAAACAGGACATCTCCACTGCCTCCAACCATCTCCTCGCTGCTGCATTTACCACCCAAGCTTCACACCCATATAAGAGTGTTTGGTACTACTATACTTTCATACATTCCCTTCTTTGCCTCCATAGATAACGTTTTTTGACTCCACATATACCTCAACGCACCACTCACCTTTTTTCCCTCATCAATTTTATGATTAACCTCATCCTTCATAAATTCATCCGCCGACACGTCAACTCCCAAGTATCTGAAAACATTCACTTCTTCCATACTCCTCCTCCCCAATTTGATATCCAATTTTTCTTTATCTAAATCATTTGACACCCTCATCACCTTACTCTTTTCTATGTTCACTTTCAACTTTCTACCTTTACACACATTCCCAAACTCATCCACTAACCTTTGCAATTTTTCTTTAGAATCTCCCATAAGCACAGTATCATCAGCACAAAGTAACTGTGTCAATTCCCATTTTGAATTTGATTCCCCAAAATTTAATCCCACCCCTCTCCCGAACACCCTAGCATTTACTTCCTTTACAACCCATCTATAAACATATTAAACAACCATGGTGACATTACACATCCCTGTCTAAGACCTACTTTTACCAGGAAGTAGTCTCCCTCTCTTCTACACACCCTAACCTGAGCCTCACTAACCTCATAAAAACTCTTTACAGCATTTAATAACTTACCACCTATTCCATATACTTGCAACATCTGCCACATTGCTCCTCTATCCACTCTATCATATGCCTTTTCTAAATCCATAAATGCAATAAAAACTTCCCTACCTTTATCTTAATACTGTTCACATATATGCTTCAATGTAAACACTTGATCTACACATCCCCTACCCACTCTGAAACCTCCTTGCTCATCCGCAATCCTACATTCTGTCTTACCTCTAATTCTTTCAAATATAACCCTACCGTACACTTTTCCTGGTATACTCTGTAAAAATTATAGAGGAATAAGTTTACTGTCTCTTTTGTCCCCTTACCCTTTATATAAAGGGACTATACATGCTCTCTGCCAATCCCTAGGTACCTTCCCCTCTTTCATACATTTATTAAACAAAAGTACCAACCACTCCAACACTATATCCCCCCCTGCTTTTAACATTTCTGTCATGATGCCATCAGTTCCAGCTGCTTTACCCCCTTTCATTTTACATAAAGCCTCATGTACCTCCCCCACACTTACATTCTGCTCTTCTTCACTCCTAAAAGATGGTATACCTCCCTGACCAGTGCATGAAATTACTGCCTCTGTTTCTTCCTTAACATTTAAAAGTTCCTCAAAATATTCTCACCATCTACCTAATACCTCCATCTCCCCATCTACTAACTCCCCTACTCTGTTTTTAACTGACAAATCCATACTTTCCCTAGGCTTTCTTAACTTGTTTAACTCACTCCAAAATTTTTTTCTTATTTTCATTAAAATTTCTTGACAGTGCCTCTCCCACTCTATCATCTGCTCTCCTTTTGCACTCTATCAAACCTCTCTTTACCTTTCTTTTACTCTCCATATACTCTGCTCTTCTTATAACACTTCTGCTTTGTAAAAACCTCTCGTAAGCTACCTTTTTCTCTTTTATCACACCCTTTACTTCATCATTCCACCAATCACTCCTCTTTCCTCCTGCCCCCACCCTCCTATAACCACAAACTTCTGCCCCACTTTCTAATACTGCATTTTTAAAACTATTCCAACCCTCTTCAACCCCCCCACTACTCATCTTTGCACTAGCCCACCTTTCTGTCAATAGTCGCTTATATCTCGCCCGAACTTCCTCCTCCCTTAGTTTATACACTTTCACCTAACTCTTACTTGTTGTTGCCACCTTCCTCTTTTCCCATCTACCTCTTACTCTAACTGTAGCTACAACTAAATAATGATCCGATATATCAGTTGCCCCTCTATAAACATGTACATCCTGGAGCCTACCCATCAACCTTTTATCCACCAATACATAATCTAACAAACTACTTTCATTACGTGCTACATCATACCTTGTATATTTATTTATCCTCATTTTCATAAAATATGTATTACTTATTACCAAATTTCTTTCTACACATAGCTCAATTAAAGGCTCCCCATTTACATTTACCCCTGGCACCCCAAATTTACCTACTACTCCCTCCATAACATTTTTACCCACTTTAGAATTGAAATGCCCAACCACCATTACTCTCACACTTGATTCAAAACTCCCCACGCATTCACTCAACATTTCCCAAAATCTCTCTCTCTCCTCTACACTTCTCTCTTCTCCAGGTGCATACACGCTTATTATAACCAACTTTTCACATCCAATCTTTATTTTACTCCACATAATCCTTGAATTAATACATTTATAGTCCCTCTTTTCGTGCCATAGCAAGTATACATGTTGGCACATATTGTTTATTCCGCTATACATGTTGACAAGTCTTGTATAATTATATCTGTATGTATCCATCATTGGAACTGGTGATACTTTTTAATGAAGAAATATGGTAATTATCTGACACCAGCTACTAGGCTGACAGTATTTAGACCTTACACGCTTATAATAAGCGTGTATGCACCTGGAGAAGAGAGAAGTGTAGAGGAGAGAGAGAGATTTTGGTATGATGTAGCACATAATGAAAGTAGTTTATTAGATTGTGTATTGGTGGATAAAAGGTTGATGGGTAGGCTCCAGGATGTACGTGTTTATAGAGGGGCAACTGATATATTGGATCATTATTTAGTTGTAGCTACAGTTAGAGTAAGAGGTAGATGGGAAAAGAGGAAGGTGGCAACAACAAGTAAGAGGGAGGTGAAAGTGTATAAACTAAGGGAGGAGGAAGTTCGGGTGAGATATAAGCGACTATTGGCAGAAAGGTGGGCTAGTGCAAAGATGAGTAGTGGGGGGGTTGAAGAGGGTTGGAATAGTTTTAAAAATGCAGTATTAGAATGTGGGGCAGAAGTTTGTGGTTATAGGAGGGTGGGGGCAGGAGGAAAGAGGAGTGATTGGTGGAATGATGAAGTAAAGAGTGTGATAAAAGAGAAAAAGGTAGCTTATGAGAAGTTTTTACAAAGCAGAAGTGTTATAAGAAGAGCAGAGTATATGGAGAGTAAAAGAAAGGTAAAGAGAGTGGTGAGAGAGTGCAAAAGGAGAGCAGATGATAGAGTGGGAGAGGCACTGTCAAGAAATTTTAATGAAAATAAGAAAAAATTTTGGAGTGAGTTAAACAAAGTTAAGAAAGCCTAGGGAAAGTATGGATTTGTCAGTTAAAAACAGAGTAGGGGAGTTAGTAGATGGGGAGATGGAGGTATTAGGTAGATGGCGAGAATATTTTGAGGAACTTTTAAATGTTAAGGAAGAAACAGAGGCAGTAATTTCATGCACTGGTCAGGGAGGTATACCATCTTTTAGGAGTGAAGAAGAGCAGAATGTAAGTGTGGGGGAGGTACGTGAGGCATTACATAAAATGAAAGGGGGTAAAGCAGCTGGAACTGATGGGATCATGACAGAAATGTTAAAAGCAGGGGGGGATATAGTGTTGGAGTGGTTGGTACTTTTGTTTAATAAATGTATGAAAAAGGGGAAGGTACCTAGGGATTGGCAGAGAGCATGTATAGTCCCTTTATATAAAGGGAAAGGGGACAAAAGAGACTGTAAAAATTATAGAGGAATAAGTTTACTGAGTATACCAGGAAAAGTGTACGGTAGGGTTATAATTGAAAGAATTAGAGGTAAGACAGAATGTAGGATTGCGGATGAGCAAGGAGGTTTCAGAGTGGGTAGGGGATGTGTAGATCAAGTGTTTACATTGAAGCATATATGTGAACAGTATTTAGATAAAGGTAGGGAAGTTTTTATTGCATTTATGGATTTAGAAAAGGCATATGATAGAGTGGATAGAGGAGCAATGTGACAGATGTTGCAAGTATATGGAATAGATGGTAAGTTATTAAATGCTGTAAAGAGTTTTTATGAAGATAGTGAGGCTCAGGTTAGGGTGTGTAGAAGAGAGGGAGAATACTTCCCGGTAAAAGTAGGTCTTAGACAGGGATGTGTAATGTCACCATGGTTAATATATTTATAGATGGGGTTGTAAAGGAAGTAAATGCTAGGGTGTTTGGGAGAGAGGTGGGATTAAATTTGGGGGAATCAAATTCAAAATGGGAATTGACACAGTTTCTTTTTGCTGATGATACTGTGCTTATGGGAGATTCTAAAGAAAAATTGCAAAGGTTAGTGGATGAGTTTGGGAATGTGTGTAAAGGTAGAAAGTTGAAAGTGAACATAGAAAAGAGTAAGGTGATGAGGGTATCAAATGATTTAGATAAAGAAAAATTGGATATCAAATTGGGGAGGAGGAGTATGGAAGAAGTGAATGTTTTCAGATACTTGGGAGTTGACATGTCAGCGGATGAATTTATGAAGGATGAGGTTAATCATAGAATTGATGAGGGAAAAAAGGTGAGTGGTGCGTTGAGGTATATGTGGAGTCAAAAAACGTTATCTATGGAGGCAAAGAAGGGAATGTATGAAAGTATAGTAGTACCAACACTTCTTATATGGGTGTGAAGCTTGGGTGGTAAATGCAGCAGTGAGGAGACGGTTGGAGGCAGCGGAGATGTCCTGTTTAAGGGCAATGTGTGGTGTAAATATTATGCAGAAAATTCGGAGTGTGGAAATTAGGAAAAGGTGTGGAGTTAATAAAGTATTAGTCAGAGGGCAGAAGAGGTGGTTTGGTCATTTAGAGAGAATGGATCAAAGTAGAATGACATGGAAAGCATATAAATCTATAGGGGAAGGAAGGCGGGGTAGGGGTCGTCCTCGAAAGGGTTGGAGAGAGGGGGTAAAGGAGGTTTTGTGGGTAAGGGGCTTGGACTTCCAGCAAGCGTGCGTGAGCGTGTTAGATAGGAGTGAATGGAGACGAATGGTACTTGGGACCTGACAATCTGTTGGAGTGTGAGCAGGGTAATATTTAGTGAAGGGATTCAGGGAAACCGGTTATTTTCATATACAGTGGACCCCCGCATAACGATGGCATCACATAGCGATTATTTCGCATACCGCTTACTTTAATCGCAAAATTTTTGCCGCGCATACCGATTAAAAACCCGCTCACCGATTTTCGTTCGAGACGCGTCCAATGTGCGCCCTCAGCCAGCCTCACATGTGCCGCCCGTGCCATTGTTTACCAGCCAGCCTCCGCGCTAACATCCAAGCATACACTCGGAATATTTCGTATTATTACAGTGTTTTCGGTGCTGTTTCTGGAAAATAAGTGACCATGGGCCCCAAGAAAGCTTCTAGTGCCAACCGTACACCAATAAGGGTAAGAATACCCATTGAAATGAAGAAAGAGATCATTGATAAGTATGAAAGTGGAGTGCGTATCGCCGACCTAGTCAAGTTGTACAAGAAACCCCAATCAACCATCGCTACTATTGTGGGCACCAAAAAGACAATCAAGGAAGCTGTTCTTGCCAAAGGTTTAACTGTGTTTTCGAAACAAAGATCGCAAGTGATGGAAGATGTTGAGAGACTCTTATTGGTGTGGATAAATGAAAAACAGCTAGCAGGAGATAGCGTCTCTCAAGCGATCATATGTGAAAAGGCTAGGAAGTTGCATGACGATTTAATTAAAAAAATGCCTGCAACTAGTGATGATGTGAGTGAATTTAAGGCCAGCAAAGGTTGGTTTGAGAGATTTAAGAAGCGTAGTGGCATCCATAGTGTGATAAGGCATGGTGAGGCTGCCAGTTCGGACCACAAAGCGGCTGAAAAATATGTGCAGGAATTCAAGGAGTACATAGAAACTGAAGGACTGAAACCTGAACAAGTGTTTAATTGTGATGAAACAGGCCTGTTCTGGAAGAAAATGCCAAGCAGGACCTACATTACTCAGGAGGAAAAGGCACTCCCAGGACATAAGCCTATGAAAGACAGGCTTACTCTTCTCATGTGTGCCAATGCTACTGGTGATTGCAAAGTGAAGCCTTTATTAGTGTATCACTCTGAAACTCCCAGAGCGTTCAGGCAAAAGAATGTCCTCAAGGATAATTTGTGTGTGCTGTGGAGGGCAAACAGTAAGGCATGGGTCACTAGGGAATTTTTCTATAACTGGTTACACCATGCATTTGCCCCCAATGTGAAAGATTACCTAACTGAAAAGAAATTAGAACTTAAGTGCCTCCTGGTGTTAGACAATGCCCCTGGTCATCCTACAGACGTGGCAGAGCGACTTTATGGGGACATGAGCTTCATTAAGGTGAAGTTTTTGCCTCCTAATACCACTCCTCTCCTGCAGCCCATGGACCAGCAGGTTATTTCCAACTTCAAGAAACTGTACACAAAAGCTCTGTTTGAAAGGTGCTTTGTAATGACCTCAGAAACTCAACTGACTCTAAGAGAGTTTTGGAGAGATCACTTTAATATCCTCAATTGTGTAAACCTTATAGGTAAGGCTTGGGAGGAAGTGACTAAGAGGACCTTGAACTCTGCTTGGAAGAAACTGTGGCCAGAATGTGTAGACAAAAGGGATTTTGAAGGGTTTGAGGCTAACCCTGAGAATCCTGTGCCAGTTGAGGAATCCATTGTGGCATTGGGAAAGTCCTTGGGGTTGGAGGTTAGTGGGGAGGATGTGGAAGAGTTGGTGGAGGAGGACAATGAAGAACTAACCACTGATGAGCTGATAGATCAACTTCAAGAGCAAGAGGCCAGACCTGGGGAAACTGGTTCAGAGGAGGGGAGAGAGAATTTGAAGAAGTTGCCTACTACAAAGATAAAGGAAATCTGTGCAAAGTGGCTTGAAGTGCAAACCTTCATGGATGAAAATCACCCTCACACAGCTATTGCAAGCCGTGTTGGCAACCTGTACACTGACAATGTTGTGAAACACTTTAGGGAAGTGATAAAGGAACGAGAGGTACAGGCCACTATGGACAGATATCTTGTGCGAAAGAAGTCCAGTGACTCTGAAGCTGGCCCTAGTGGCATTAAAAGAAGAAGGGAAGTAACCCCAGAAAAGGACTTGCTACCTCAAGTTCTAATGGAAGGGGATTCCCCTTCTAAACAGTAAGAAGATAATGCTCTCCCCTCCTCCCATCCCATCAATCATCACCAGATCTTCAATAAAAGTAAGTGTCATGTAAGTGTGCATGCCTTTTTCAGTTTGTGTGTATTAAAATTAATATTTCATGTGGTAAAAAAAAAATTTTTTTCATACTTTTGGGTGTCTTGCACGGATTAATTTTATTTCCATTATTTCTTATGGGGAAAATTCATTCACATAACGATTATTTCACATAACAATTACCCCTCTTGCACGGATTAAAATCGTTAACCGGGGGTCCACTGTAGTTGGTCTTGAGTCCTGGACTTTAAAGGAGGGGTTTGGGATATTGGCAGTTTGGAGGGATATGTTGTGTATCTTTATATGTGTATGCTTCTAAACTGTTGTATTCTGAGCACCTCTGCAAAAACAGTGATAATGTGCGAGTGTGGTGAAAGTGTTGAATGATGAAAGTATTTTCTTCTTGGGGATTTTCTTTCTTTTTTGGGTCACCCTGCCTCGGTGGGAGATGGCCGACTTGTTGAAAAAAAAAATATAATATAATATAATCCTGTTACCCAGTGTGATGGTGTGGGAGACCTCCACCATCAACCTCACTGTCATGGTGTGGGAGACCACACCATCAACCTCAGTGCCATGGTGTGGGAGACCTCCACACCATCAACCTCAGTGCCATGGTGTGGGAGACCTCCACACTGTCAACCTCAGTGTCATTGTGTGGGAGACCATACCATCACAGTATTTACATTACCAACCAGAGAAGGAGGTAGTCAGGTCCAGTTCCTTGGACTGAAGACCTCCTTACCAGAGTCAGTTAATACATTCATTTTAAGAGCATTAAACCCTGAGGATCATACAGCAGATGAAGGAGTGCTAGGTAATCAGGTTCATTGGAAGGCAAGGGAGGATGGGTTCAGTTCCTTGGATCATGAGCTGCTCAGCAGTGAAAAAACCTCCCTGGAGGGGTCATGAGTATGCCTTAAATGACAACTGGTAACCTGCTTCCTACAAGTGAGGATAACTTAGTGTAATATCTCCCTACAGTATTATTGATTACTCAGCATAACTCTTCCCTAGTCCCTTAATCATACTGACATATCTGCTATATAGTTTATGGCTAATGCAAATAATTACATCTTAATTTTTTTGTTTTTCTTTTTTCCAACACATCGGTCATCTCCCACTGAGGCAGGATGGCCCAAAAAGAAGGAAAATACTTTCATCATCATTCAACACTTTCACCTCACCTCACTCGTGTAATCACTCTCTTTGCAGAGGCGCTCAGATACGACAGTATTCTTTCTTTCTTTCAACACACTGGCCGTATCCTACCGAAGCAGGGTGGCCCAAAAGGAAAATCAAAAGTTTCTCCTTTTACATTTAGTAATATATACAGGAGAAGAGGTTACTAGCCCCTTGCTCCCGGCATTTTAGTCGCCTCTTACAACATGCATGGCTTACGGAGGAAGAATTCTGTTCCACTTCCCCATGGAAATAAGAGGAAATAAACAAGAACAAGAACTAGAAAGAAAATAGCAGAAAACCCAGAGGGGTGCGTATATATATGCTTGTACATGTATGTGTAGTGTGACCTAAGTGTAAGTAGAAGTAGCAAGACATACCTGAAATCTTGCATGTTTATGAGACAGACAAAAGACACCAGCAATCCTACCATCATGTAAAACAAGACAGACCGGGCCGCGGGGGCATTGACCCCCGAAACTCTCTCCAGGTAAACTCCAGGTAAACACTCACTTGGCAGGACGGTAGTACCTCCCTGGGTGGTTGCTGTCTACCAACCTACTACCTAGGTACAACAGTATATATTTATAAATAACTGTGGACTTTACATGTAGAGGGTGTAAATGGTTACTTATTTTACTGCAGGTTTACCAGCACCTGAAGAGAGAAATGATCAGTGCCCCGGGTGCCACAGAGAGGGACGAGCACTGGCAGGAGATGAGCTACAACACTCCAGCATCCAAACTCTAGACAAAGTACTGCACTAGGGTATTACAACTAGAATTTGCAGTGGATTTGGTATTTTTGTGAATATTAATCAACATTTAAAAAAGTTTTCTAAAATAGAAAATATTTCACCAGAACTATAAAGTTTGATGCAGTCTTACAGAATTATGCAGGTGTGAAATTGAAAATTAGGGAGCATTTTATGCAGCAGCAATTTTTTTTTCCATTTTGAGGCCTATTCCAGTGCTCAAAACATTTAATTCCTAGCTATTTCAGTAGTATCCATCTGTACTAATTCTAAATCACAAGAAATTGTCCATTAAACCATCAGATCTATCCCATTAAAACTCCCAAAAATTGGTTTGGATGATTTTACACTATATTTAACAAATTCCAAAACACTGTAGGCATTCGTCACTAAAGCAACATTATTTCTATTCAACATCCTTTCAATTTTGACACCATTGTAATTGTCATATTGCCAGAATGTCCTATAACCTGTGCCCTAAGTAGAGAAAATTCTGGAATGTGTAATACGTGTTCAGCAAGCCGGCTGATTGACTTTGGCTGTCTCTGTCTATCTCTGCTTTTATCTCACAGGTACACATAAATACAGTTATCATACATTTTGTAAATTACCTAGGATAACCCCAAAAATCCAGACAAAGTGCTACACTGTGCTTGTAGATATAAGGCATAATGTGTATGACACAAGTAATATACATTTTCACTTGTTCAGGAATCAGACGTGACAACTCTACATAATGTGTAATACCTATTGGTTCATGAGTGGTTCTCACTGAGATAGAGAGAGACAAACAGAAAGACAGATAAACAGAGGCAGAGCTAGACAGACAGACATATTTATGTGTAACAGTGAGAGCAAGTAAAGCCAAGGTTCACTAGAGCAGTTCACAATCAGCAGTATTAGAGTGACTGCACCATTAGCAGTGTGGAGTGACATCTTACACCATGCTTCAAGGAATTTCATATACTCCAGCATGTTGAAAACATTACAGGGACCTATAAATATTTTGTATATATTTCTAGACAATAGTATGTGACCAAGGCAGGTGAAAATGCTCACCTGTCAGTGTGTTTGTGACTATTTGATTAATATTTCAGTACCTAATATTAGTGTCAGAACACAGATTGGCTATAAAATCACAAGAACTACTATAAATTGTAATTATCAGGACATAATTTTTTTTAACAAATTGGCCGTTTCCCACCGAAGCAGGGTGACCCAAAAAGAAAGAAAAAAAACTTTCATCATTATTCAACACTTTCACCACCACTCATACACAATCACTCAGATACGACAGCTTAGACATCCCGCCATAAAAATTATGTAAATTAAAAAAAAAAAAAAAAAGGTATATTGGCAACACTGCTGAAAGCAGCAGGACTCCATGTTGCCATCAGGTGAGCATCCAGCGCCATCCTCACGGCCTTTTTATCTCAGTAAGTACTGGCCCTATAATTTTTTTGTCTTATTATACACAGAAAATTGCCCTCTTTATTTAAAAAAAAAATTTAGCAGTGAAAACATAGATCTACATTTGGACAGTTAAAGGATTAAGCCATACACACAGTCAGTTTTGTTTTTCCCATCATGCACCCTGTAGAGCATTTTTTTTTTTTTATATGGTCCACACTTACTGCACAGACCCATTCTCTCATCTCTGTGCCAGAATGTACCACTCACAGCTTATGATGTAGAACTATGTCAGGGACCCTGACCTCAGTGACATGGATCTCTGTGACGGACAGCACAATGGTTAATCACACCCCTGGGCCTCTCCTATATAATGCTTGCCCTTGGTTTTAAATTCATCATTGAACAAAAATTTGACGGTTTTTCCCCATTTCTTAGCTAATAAATTATAACTTAGAATGCTTGATCATGGTTAGCCCATTCTAATAATTGAAGCAAACCTAGTAAAAACCCATAATACAGAATAGGATGGGGCAACAGGGCCTCCCTACCTACATCTTTCCCAGGAAAATCACCAAATATTTACCATTTCCACAACTCTTGAGGCTTATTTCAGAGGTTGTTGAGGTGGTTCAGACATTTAGAGAGGATGGAACAAACTAGAATGACTTTGAGAGCGTATAAATCTGCAGTGGACGGAAGACAGGGTAGGAGTCAGCCTAGGAAAGGTTGGAGGGAGGGGGTAAAGGAGGTTTTATGTGTGAGGGGCTTGGACTTCCAGCAAGCATGTTAGGAGTGGAGACAAATGGTTTTTAGGACTTGACCTGCTGTTGGAGTGTGAAGAAGGTAACATTTATTCAGGGAAACTGGCAGGCTGGACTTGAATCCTGGAGGTAGAAAGTGCAGTACCTGCACTCTGAAGGAGGGGTGTTAATGTTGCTGTTTTTTAACTAGTTTGAGTGTGCCTCTGGCAAGACAGTGATGGAGTGAATGATGAAAGTTTTTTTTTTGGGGGCCACCCTGCCTTAGTGGGAAACAACCGATGTGTTAATAAATAAATATGTATCTGTTGACACTGAAAATTACCCTAGAAAATGACCCTAAAGTATTTTAACCCAGACACACAATGCACTACATGGGGCATAATCTTTTTTTTTATTACATACACCACCACACTGATCTATTCTCTTATGTCCATGCCAAAATTTACTGCTCAGCAAATTTGAAGGTGTTATGATTTAAGCATAGATCTACATAAGCAACAATGACACCAGTAACATAGATCTTTGTGAGTCATATTGAAAGAGTTAAGGCACTGTTCAACCCTTAACACATTGCTATGAATATGTTAACCCTTAAATGGTCCAAACATACATATACGTTTTTTCAAAATGTACATCATTTTTTTTTTTTTACATTTGAAAATGTGTAAAAAACTTTTACCTACATTTTTTTTTTTTATATTTGAAAATATGTAAAAAACATAGATCTACTTTTGGAGCACTACGGATTTGAACGTCGATCTATTTGAACCGTTTAAGGGTTAACTAAGGTAGAATATTTGTGTTCAATGTGGTTTTTGTTCTGGATGCACCCAAGATGAAATCTCTGTGTGGTGGATACATATGCATAGATTTCAGTACTACAAAAATATCTTTTTACTTATACTTGATGATATTGATGATTTCGTGGCTGATGGTACATAAATGAGCCTCTTGTAACATGTAACATTTAAGGATTCTTTCTGAGACTTTGCAGATTCTACATTCTTGACTAATGATTCCCACACATGCACCAAAGGGTCATATATAGAAAAAAAAATGAATTTGGATGAAAAACTGAGAAAATAATATAATCAAAATTAATCAAACAGGGGGTGTGCAGTCCCATTCCTTGTTCACTGGCTAAACTTGTCCAGGACAGGCTACCAGTCCAGGGCTGAGGCCACCTTCCTAGCTTATTCCTCTCCTCCTTCCCATTCTTGCCCACCAATCAATGAGACCAGTTTTGAGAACTTTTCTACTCCTACAGCCCAACTGTGGTCCTGCATAAACATTAATAAATCTACAGTTCTTGAACATTTTCTGCTAAAAAAATATGAGATCTTATTATGTGCATAATGTGAACATATACAAGTATGAACACATTTTGTATAAAAAAAAAAAAAAAAACAGAAAAATATATTGCATTCTTAATAATAAGGAATAAGTGTACAGTTCATGAAAAAATATACATGCAAGATTAATCAACACAGTGATATTTAAAAAAATATTTAAAAAAAATCAAGTGGTGCACTGGGGTTGGGTAATAACATTTAAATAAAATTTTTCACTTGGTGACCATCCACACAAAAACAAATTTTTACTACATATATATAATGAATTCCAGATAGAAACAGGGTTTGCTGCATATAGACGTATTTTCATAAAGTGAGGGGGAAATCTGCATCCAGTAGCTACAATTACACCACATAATACAGTGGAACCTTGGTACTCAAACAGCTCCGTACTCAAACAATTCGGTATTCGAACACTTTTTTTCCGTGAACAAATCGGTCAGTAGTTGACTGTTTGCTTTGCACTCGACCAAACAAACATGACCTGCCAGAACTTCTCTGTAAACTATTTCATGTTTTGCATTTTTTGGTGTTTTTTTATATTTGTATAAATAAGTCATCATGGGGCCCAAGAGGGTTAGTGATAACAGCCAACCAAAAAGAAAATTGGTTGGGAAAAATTAATTTTCTACTCGAACAGCCTTCTGGAACCAATTAAGTTCAAGTGCCGATTATTATTATTATAATCAAGGGGGAAGCACTAAACCCGTAGGATTATACAGCGCCTATGGGGGGATGGAAGGCATTCAGGCTTAATTCAGGGAACTGGCACACAGATCCAACTGGAGCACAGATCCAATTCCCTAGATCAAGAGCCCCTCACCGGCGTCAAGGAGCCTTCCTTGAGGGGTTCAAGTGCCGAGGTTCCACTGTATTTACATATAGAAAAACTGACAAAATTGAGTACCTACCGAATTAATGGTTTCTTATTACACTATTCCTTGGCCATGAAATATGTATGATAATTTTTTTTAGGTACATTAGATATTACAGTTTTGGGATAGATTGTATGCACATATTTTTCATTATAAATATTCTATTTTATAATAATGGAGTGTGTGCAGGGTAACATTTAGTGAAGGGATTCAGGGAAACCGGTTATTTTTATATAGCTAGACTTAAGTACTGGAAATGGGAAATACAATGCCTGCACTTTAAAGGAGGGGTTTGGGATATTGGCAGTTTGGATGGGGTATGTTATGTATCTTTATATATGCTGCTAAACTGTTGTATCTGGGTTCCTCTGCAAAAACTGTGATTATGCATGAGTGAGATGAAAGTATTTTCTTTCCTTTTGGGTCACCTTGCTTCAGTGGGAGATGGCCGACTTGTTGGGAAAAAAAAATATGTAATTAATTTTAAAAGTTCATAATTGATATAATATTGGGTTAGCAGATTGGTATTGTATAATTTAACAAGCCTAAACTACTTATTGAGATATAGATGGAGTTGTAGAAATTAGAGATTACTTTAATACAATTAAGGCATTAAAATATAATGAGAATTGTTGTATTACCAATTTAAATAGTTAAATTTATATAAATATTCATAATTAGATCAGAATTAAATATAGTACAAACTGATATGAGGGTCAACCTTTATGAAATGAATTTAATAATATAGGAACCATCATGAAAGCTTAAAAAGTAAAATTAGGAAGACAGTTTCTAAGGGAAAACTCAAAAATCGGAAAGAATTGTATAGCAATTGTTCATTTACTATTCAGAAGACCTGTTAAAGCATATTTTTAAATGTAATATTAACACAAATATAAAGAATATATTGTACATTACTGTATTTTAATGTCCTTTCAGTATACAGTGGTTTGAGTTATAATATTAACCCGTTCCAGAAGATGGATTGTATCTCATAACTGTCTTGACAAACTCCAAAATACATGGTTTTATGGTAATTTAACTACATAAATGACTAGTGGGTTTAGCACAGTTATGATTATGGTAATTTATGGTAATTTGTTCCAAGACCTCAGTAGTGCAACTTTTACTCTACCATGTCCATGATAATTTCTCTGCTGTTTTTCACTAACTTACATTTGTCAATTTGTCCATTTTTTTTTTTTTTTCAGAGAAATTTCCAGTTTATTGCTCACTTCAGGGGCCATGATCACTTGGTAACACAAAAGATGGCAAAATTAAATCACAAATGCAATTATGAATTGTAAATAATCAGGAGTAAATGTGGGCATCACGTGGTAGCTTCAAACCGAAGAGTACACAATAAACTGCAGCACAAATGGTGTTAATGGTTGAGATGCTACGACAGAGATATTTATTCCCATTGCTGATTGGCTGAAATTATTTTTTATATATTATTTATTTTTATAATTTATATATGGGTGGTGCATTGACACATCTGTGGAGACAAAATGTTATCCATGAAGGCAAAATGGGGAATGTATGAGATTATAATGGTATCAATACATAGGGGTGTAAAGCATGGGATGTTAAAACATGGTCACCTACACACATTGCCTCAATATAAATAGCACTAAGACTAAAACCTTGAAGCTGCCATAGTATATTTCTTGCAAATTAATAACGTCCAAGTAGGTAGACTACCTAAATCCACACCTTAGTCTATCTTAGTGCCAAAACCTTCCTGAAATATCTCTATTCACTACAAGCTCAATTGACTGCCAAGTATGCATACCTTACAGACTGAAGGTGTGGGCAAGATTTATAGACCTGCCAGCAAGCTATGCATACCAAACTCTCATCACAAACAAACTTTATGTAGTAAATAACTATCTAGGCTGATTATTATATTCATAACTAAATGCTAAACCCACAAGGGTCATACAGCACTGTGTTCTGTGAAGTGTTGAATTAGACAAGAAAATACATCAAGACAAAGCGGAAAAAAAAAAAAAAAACGTGACTGGAATACACAAATAACCCGCACATAGGAGAGAGGAGCTTACGATGATGTTTCAGTCTGACTTGGACCATTTACAAAAGTCACACAAAGTCAAATGAATATCAGTGTATTAATTAAAACTAACCATGACACCAGCATTAATTTAAGATGGTATTGCTCAGCAGCAGGCCCTGCACTCTATGACCCTTGTAGGTTTAGCACTTCTTTTTGATTATAATGATAATAACCAACAGCAGGCCCATGACCACAGAACTCTCAGTGAGATCAGCATGGTAGGGATAATAAACTCTCTCTCCACAATTTCTTGTTTTGTTAGATGAGGAACATTTAGCAAGTAACAACTGCCTGCTTCTACATATGGTGGACTTAATAAAATATTAGTCTGCACATCTTTCTATCTATCTTATAAATGTATCCAGGTATTTTTTTTTTCTCATTACTGCAACTGATAAGAGACATGTGCAATAGTCTTACCTATCAACCTGCAGGTACTGTATACCATTATCATATTCATTACTGCAATTCTCTGGCTTTTAGACAATACGTAGTTATATTTTGCTGAGAAAACTACAACTACCTGTACTGATGTTTTATATATCTTTTCCATTTTATATTGCTTACTACATGAATAATATTGTGATACTAATAATAATTATTGTTATTACTACAAGTACATGATAACACTGCTGCAGATTTAGCTGACATCACTGTTATACTATATAGAAAGGCCCTGGTTATGCAGAGCATTTAAAGTACCTTAGGTTAATCTTGTCTCCCAGGATGTGACCCACAACAGTCAACTAATGCCTAGGTGCCGGAGATCAATCCCAGATCCTCAGTGAGAGAGAGCTGAGGATGATACCAACCAAGTCATGAGCACTCATTATTAGAAGGGTGGGGTAGTGGTTGGCTGTTATCAGTAATTGTGCCTGCTGTATATGGGACTTATTTTTGTCTTGCCAAAAAAAAAAAAAATGGTGATTCTGGTGTGTCGAGTACTGAAAGTGGGAATGCATGTGCTGTTTAAGAAACTCGGGGCTTTGGGGTTTAACGACTGACCTCGGTTATGTTAAGGTCTTCAGAAATTTTTTTTTTTTTTTTTGATAAATTATTACCAAGTTGTTATAATTATAATGACTGAGGTTCAAGAAAAGAGCGTTGTAAAGATATGAATAAGGAAGAGTATGTAAAACATGAGTTTTATTAGAACTGAATAATCACATACCACTGAGAGATTCTGAAATATGAAGAAGATTGCAAAGATCAGGTAGCATCAGTGTAGTGGATAGTACTGGATATACAGTAAAGATCATTAATAATTAACAAAAACAGCATGATTAAACAGAAGTATGAGCCTTATGGAACACCACAACTGATAAGGAAAAGAGCACCTTTAAAACTGAACAACAAATTTTGTTTCTGTATCAATACCATATGCCACATTTATTGCCATGCTGTTCTTGAGACTTTATTAATATTGCAGGGGGGGATATAGTGTTGGAGTGGTTGGTATTTTTGTTTAATAAATGTATGAAAGAGGGGAAGGTACCTAGGGATTGGCGGAGAGATGTATAGTCCCTTTATATAAAGGGAAAGGGCGACAAAAGAGACTGTAAAAATTATAGAGGAATAAGTTTACTGAGTATACCAGGAAGAGTACAGTAGGGTTATTACTGAAAGAATTAGAGGCAAGAAAGAATGTAGGATTGCGGATGAGCAAGGAGGTTTTAGAGTGGGTAGGGGATGTGTAGATCAAGCGTTTACATTGAAGCATATATGTGAACAGTATTTAGATAAAGGTAGGGAAGTTTTTATTGCATTTATGGATTTAGAAAAGGCATATGATAGAGTGGATAGAGGAGCAATGTGACAGATGTTGCAAGTATATGGAATAGATGGTAAGTTATTAAATGCTGTAAAGAGTTTTTATGAGGATAGTGAGGCTCAGGTTAGGGTGTGTAAAAGAGAGGGAGACTACTTCCCGGTAAAAGTAGGTCTTAGACAGGGATGTGTATTGTCACCATGGTTGTTTAATATATTTATAGATGGGGTTGTAAAAAGTAAATGCTAGGGTGATTGGGAGAGGGGTGGGATTAAATTATGGGGAATCAAATACAAAATGGGAATTGTCACAGATACTTTTTGCTGATGATACTGTGCTTATGGGAGATTCTAAAGAAAAATTGCAAAGGTTAGTGGACGAGTTTGGGAGTGTGTGTAAAGGTAGAAAGTTGAAAGTGAACATAGAAAAGAGTAAGGTGATGAGGGTATCAAATGATTTAGATAAAGAAAAATTGGATATCAAATTGGGGAGGAGGAGTATGGAAGAAGTGAATGTTTTCGGATATCTGGGAGTTGATGTGCCAGCGGATGGATTTATGAAGGATGAGGGTCATCATAGAATTGATGAAGGAAAAAAGGCAAGTGGTGCATTGAGGTATATGTGGAGACAAAAAACGTTATATATGGAGGCAAAGAAGGGAATGCATGAAAGTATAGTAGTACCAACACTCTTATATGAGTGTGAAGTTTGGGTTGTAAATGCTGCAACAAAGAGGCGGTTGGAGGCAGTGGAGACGTCCTGTCTAAGGGCAATGTGTGGTGTAAATATTATGCAGAAAATTCGGAGTGTGGAAATTAAGAGTAGGTGTGGAGCTATTATAAGTATTAGTCAGAGGGCTGAAGAGGGATTGTTGAGGTGGTTTGGTAATTTAGAGAGAATGGATCAGAGTAGAATGACATGGAAAGCGTATAAATCTGTAGGGGAAGGCGGAGTAGGGGCCGTCCTCGAAAAGGTTGGAGGGAGACGGCAAAGGAGGTTTTGTGGGCAAGGGGCTTGGACTTCCAGCAAGCGTGCATGAGCATGTTAGATAGGAGTGAATAGAGACAAATGGTATTTGGGACCTGACGAGCTGTTGGAGTGTGAGCAGGGTAATATTTAATGAAGGGATTCAAGGAAACCGGTTATTTATATATAGCCGGACTCGAGTCCTGGAAATGGGAGGTACAATGCCTGCACTTTAAAGGAGGGGTTTGGGATATTGGCCGTTTGGAGGGACATGTTGTGTATCTTCATACGTATATACTTCTATATATGTTGAGGTGGTTCGGACATGTAGAGAGAATGGGGTGAAACAGAGTGACTTCAAGAGTGTATCAGTCTGTAGGGGTCGGCCTAGGAAAGGTTGGAGGGAGGGGGTAAAGGAGGTTTTGTGTGCGAGGAGCTTGGACTTCCAGCAGGCATGCGTGAGCGTGTTTGATAGGAGTGAATGGAGACAAATGGTTTTTAATACTTGACATGCTGTTGGAGTGTGAGCAAAGTAACATTTATGAAGGGGTTCAGGGAAACCGGCAGGCCGGACTTGAGTCCTGGAGATGGGAAGTACAGTGCCTGCACTCTGAAGGAGGGGTGTTAATGTTGCAGTTTAAAAACTGTAGTGTAAAGCACCCTTCTGGCAAGACAGTGATGGAGTGAATGATGGTGAAAGTTTTTCTTTTTCGGGCCACCCTGCTTTGGTGGGAATCGGCCAGTGTGATAAAAAAAAAAAAAAAAAAACTTCTAAACTGTTGTATTCTGAGCACCTCTGCAAAAACAGTGATTATGAGTGAGGTGAAAGTATTGAATGATGATGAAAGTATTTTCTTTTTGGGGATTTTCTTTCTCTTTTGGTCACCCTGCCTTGGTGGGAGACAGCCGACTTGTTAAAAAAAAAAAATCTAAGTTATTGGGTGTTGGGAAGCAAATACAAAATGGGAGTTGATAGTTATTTTTTGCTGATACTGTGCTTTTGGGAGATTCTAAAGAAAAGTTGCAAAGGTTAGTGGATGAGTTTGGGAGGGTGTAGAAAGTTGAAAGTGAACATGGAAAAGAGTAAGGTGATGAGAGTATCAAACGATTTAAAGAAAAAGTGAATATCACATTGGAGGGAGTCTGGAAGAAGTGAATGCGTTCAGATATTTGGGAGATGACTTGTCAGCAGATGGGTATATGAAGGACAAGGTTAACCATAGAACTGATGAAGGAAAAATGGTGAGTGGTGCTTTGAGGTATCTGTGGAGACAAAAAACGTTATCCATGAAGGCAAAGAAGGGAATGTACAAGTATAGTGGTACCAACACTCTTATATGGGTGTGAAGCATGGGTTATAAATGCTGCAGCAATGAGAAAGCTGGAGGCAGTGGAAATGTCGTGTCTAAGGGCCATGAATGGTGTAAATATTTTGCAGAGATTTCATAATGTGGAAATTAGGAGGAGGTGTGGAGTTACTAAAAGTATTAGAGGACTAAAGAGGGGTTGTTGAGGTGGTTTGGTCACTTAGAGAGTATGGAACAAAGTAGAATGTCTTTGGGAGCGTATAAAACTGTAGGGAAAGGAAGGTGGGGTAGGGATCATCTCAGGAAAGGTTGGAGGGAGGAGGTAAAGGTTTTGTGAGCGAGGGGCTTGGACTTCCAGCTGGCGTGCATGAGTGTGATAGGAGTGAATGGAGACAAATGGTTTTTGGGACCTGACTAGCTGTTGGAGTGTGAGCAGGGTAATATTTTGTGAAGGGATTAAAGGAAACCAGTTAGCCAGACTTGAGTCCTGGAGGTGAGAAGTACAATGCCTGTAATTTAAAGGAGGGGTTTGGGATATTGGCTGTTTGGAGTGATATCTAAGCTGTCGTATCTGAGCACCTCTGCAAAGACAGTGATTATCTGTGAATGATGGTGAAAGTGTTTTTTCTTTTTGGGTCACCCTGCCTCAGTGGGAAACAGCCGTGATAAAAAAAAATCTCTAAGTTCTACTCAGAGTTGCTAACTCCATCATAGGATGGAAAGCCAAGTGAACCATCCGACTTTGACACTGATGAAGATTGATGAGAGCCACTGGTCTTCACGGAAACATTACTAGAAGCTGCTTTACTAACAGAGACATCATCCTCACCACCACTACATGCACCATTATTGTTACTAAAAACATCAAGAATATTTTCAAGTGATGCAGCATGGTTTACACTGGACCCTAATGAATGATGAGACCCAGGAGATTTGTTTGGTAATGATGATGAACTTATCTGTGTTTCTTTATTTTCCAACTGTACTGTTGTTCTAGTGTACTGCTGCTGCTGCTTGGTATTGCTACCAGTTAATGACTTGCGTACCTTGGCAATTCCCTGTCTTAAATTTAACAAGTTTTCCCCGTCCTTGGTTTCCCTTATTTTTTTTTCACCGCTATCATTACCATGGGACAAATAAGAATCCTGACACATCATCATCTCTACAACATTATTTATATCTTGTGTACCAATTTCTGTGACTTCACGTGGCTTCAGGAAGCCACGCTTTACAAGAGAAGCCCAAAATTCTTCTTTCTGATACTGCAATTGATTTTTAATACTTTCTTCACCATGTATGATGCCTTCTGGATATGTAAGTGTTGCTTTTCTTAGAATGTTAGGCTTAGATTCCTCTTCAACCATGGATGCAGCACAGCCATGGTGATTAGTAGAAAATTTATTACTGGTGATGCTTTCTTCAGTCTTTCGAGGAATACCATTGTTATTATGGAACATTATTCCATTGGAAGATCTTAATGCTGCATTATGCTTGATAGTGTATTGGTCACTATCTCCCAAGGTGGACATTACTTTATTTGCCTTCTCTATAGCAGTTTCAATACTAACATCAACCAAACAGCACTTAGGCTCAATCCTTAATGATGCCTCTGAAAGTATATCTTGTATCTTCATACGTTCCTCCTCAATCTTGCATACCCTGTACATAAAAATTATAGTAAATCAAATCTTAGTGATACATCTGAGAATCTGCACTTAACAGCTGGCCTAATTCCTGGAATGCAGTATTTATCAAGAATCACAAAACATTCCACTACATAAAGTGTTCAAATGTTACTTGGAGAAAGCTTAAATTCAGGCAAGGCTGGTAGAACAATATGATACAATACAAAATTCAATATAGTTGATTATTTGTTAAAAAGTATGGTACAAAATTACAGTATGGTATTTTCGTAGATGTTTATGATTTTCTGACGAGTATACAGTGGACCCCCGCTTAACCATCACCTCCCAATGCGACCAATTATGTAAGTGTATTTATGTAAGTGTGTTTGTACGTGTATGTTTGGGGGTCTGAAATGGACTAATCTAATTCACAATATTCCTTATGGGAACAAATTCAGTCAGTACTGGCACCTTAACATACTTCTGGAATTAAAAAATATCGTAAACCGGGGGTCCACTGTATTGGGTAGCGTGTATAGTAATTATTGAAAGAATTATAGGTAAGACAGAATAGGACTGCAGGTAAACATAAGAGATTTTAGGAAAGGTTGGGGATGTGTGGGCTAAGTGTTTACACTGAAGTACATAAGGGAACAATACTTAGATAAGGGTAACTAACCTTTCATTGTATTTATGGATGTAGAAAAAAGGCATATAGGTAATAGGTTGGTAGACAGCAACCACCCAGGGAGGCACTACTGTCCTGTCAAGTGAGTGTGAAATGGAAACCTGTAATTGTTTTACATGATGGTAGGATTGCTGGTTTCTTTTTTTTTTTCTGCCTCATAAACATGTGAGATACCAGGTATATCTTGCTACTTCTGCTTGTGCTTAGGTCACACTACACATGCATGTACAAGCATATATGTACATACCCCTCTGGGTTTTCTTGTTTTCTTAATACAGTTCTTGTTCTTGTTTATTTCCTCTTATCTCCATGGGAAAGTGGAACAGAATTCTTCCTCCATAAGCCATGCGTGTCATAAGAGGTGACTAAAATGCTGGGAGCAAGGGGCTAGTAACCCCTTCTCTTGTATACATTATTAAATTTAACCCCTTAATTGTCCAAACGTAGATCTACGTTCTCTCGCCCAGCGCTTCGCATAATTTGAAAAAAAAAAATAAATAAAGAGGACATTTTTTACATTTTTTTTTTCAACAAACCGGCCGTATCCCACCAAGGCAGGGTGGCCCAAAAAGAAAAACAAAAGTTTTTCTTTTTAAATTTAGTAATTTGTACAGGAGAATGGGTTATCAGCCCCTTGCTCCCAGCATTTTAGTCGCCTCTTACAACACGCATGGCTTACGGAGGAAGAATTCTGTTCTACTTCCCCATGGAGATAAGAGGAAATAAACAAGAACTAGTAAGAAAATAGAAGAAAACCCAGAGGGGTGTGTATATACAGTATATGCTTGTACATGTATGTGTAGTGTGACCTAAGCGTAAGTAGAAGTAGCAAGACGTACCTGAAATCTTGCATGTTTATGAGACAGAAAAATGGACACCAGCAATTCTACCATCATGTAAAACAATTACAGGCTTTCATTTTACATAAATGTAAGAAAAAAATTTTAAGAGTCAGTACTTACGGAGATATTAGGCCACAAAGTCGGCGAGTGTCGCTCACCTGACGGCAACATGAAAAGCTGCCGCTTGCAGAAATTCTACAGATTTATCTTTTTCCCTTTTTTTAATTTTCACAGTTTTTATGGTATGATAATAATGTTTTATAGTAGATTTTTTGATATGATAGCCAATTGTTGTTTAGACACAAATATTCTGCATGAAATTATTAATCATACTGTCACAAACACACATGTACATGCTTATAGGTGATATTGTACACCTGGCTGGATCACATTCTATTTCTACAACTATACAAGTATTTACATGTCCCAGTTATGTTTCTAGTACTCCAGGATTGTATGATACTCCATGAAAAATGGATTCATACAGAGTGCCACTCCACAGTGCTGACACAGGAATCGTGTGTCCTTCCGCTGTTGGGGTCGCCTTGAGGTGTTAGCACACACAATACACTTTTTCTGAGAATACTTCTTTTTTGGGGTAGGCAGTATTGGTATCAGGTAGTGACAGTTATTGAAGATTCGGTCTAGCACTTTCCCCACTGTTTGTGGTTAGGGAACAGGTTGTGGTGTGACAGGTCGCTGTTGAGGGGCAGGTATAGGTGTGGTACCATAATTTTTTGCTATCTGCTTGATAACATTTAGGGTGAATTCTGCATAACAAAGTCATTTTCCAGTCTTTATTTCATACATATTGAAGGCAATGAGCACTGCAATGTCTACAAGGTGGAAAAGCACTTTCATATACCACTTGTGATTCCTACACACACAGTCAATGAACCCTATCATCATGTCACACTTGTCGACTAGTCGCATATTGTTCGTATAGTTGACAACAGCAGCTGGCTTTACAATGCATTCATTGGTGTCCCTGTTCACTTTGTCTGTTTGTACCATCTCATTTCTGTAGATGGTTGACAGCAATGTCATGTCCCATTTGTCATGCCATGTCAGTGCCATGATGTCATTGGCATGAAATGCTTGCACTGCACCTTCAGCACTGCTTCCATTGAACCTTGGCATATGTTTTCTATTTCTTCTCACTGTTCCACATATATCAGTATTGTTCACATTTAGGAAATCAGTAAGCATAGGGCTTGTATACTAGTTGTCTGTGAACAATGTATGACCCTTGCCAAGGTATGGCTCCATCAATTTTGCGAACAACATCACCGGAAATGCCCAACATCCACTTATCATCATTGAGTGTGTTTCTCCAGGTGTAGACAGTGATATCCAACCCTATGCCACTCTCACAGTCACACATAACAAACAGTTTTATACCAAAGTGATTACGTTTGCTCAGTATATATTGCTTGAATGACAGGCGTCCCTTGAACAGAATCAAGGACTCGTCGACAACAATGTTCTTGAATGGATAAATATAGGAACTGAATTTCTGCTTCAGATACATAAACACTTCCCAGATTTTGTATAGAAGGTCATTTCTGTCGGGCCTATTCCTGTCTGAGAAGTGCAACATTTGTAGCAACAGAGTGAATCTGTTGCAAGGAAGGAAGTCATGGAAGACAGGAGTACTGAAGAAGTATGTAGTATGTGGAACAGTACTGTGCTGTATTGTGCTTATACATATGAGGCCTAAGCATGACAGTGCCAAGGAATAAATACATTTCAGCCACAGTTGTATCTTTCCATCTGCACAGCCGTGATGATTCTGCAACCTCTGTGTTGTCCATTATATAGAGGTAGTAATTGTCTGTCTGGGTGACAATCAAGTTCATTAGCAGCCCATCAAAGTATAGTTGGAAAAAG
The DNA here is from genome assembly GCF_038502225.1 of Cherax quadricarinatus. NCBI lineage: Eukaryota > Metazoa > Arthropoda > Malacostraca > Decapoda > Parastacidae > Cherax > Cherax quadricarinatus. The sequence continues at coordinate 27,421,992 of NC_091321.1, read as the reverse complement.
TCTAACTCTGTAGACTCATTCGTGATGGGACATTGTGGGAGGATGCCACTTCTACTGACATCAAAATTGAAAGGATGTGGCACGAATGTTGTACTTTGTGTCCAGTTCCACTCACAATCACATGGTGCAGGGTGGACCTGAGCCATGGGGTGTGGGGGAGCAGGAGGGGGGATGTGAGTGGAGGCAGGACGTGGTTGAGGGGGTGTCAGGCAGTCCTTTGTCTGCCCACCTAATGCGCCATGTGGGCCAGGTACCATGCCACCCACCACCACCACCTCCTTCATGATCACTGTCACTATCAGTTGCTGGAGTTTTCGATTGTGACCTCCCACGACCCTTGGGCACTGCATATGACACACTGCCTGAACATAGGCAATGACACTTAAAGATATGTTTCACTGGGGAATAATGTATATCACCATCACTTGACGATTCATCTATGGTCATAAAATCAATCTCGTCATCACTTATATCACTCACTCTCATCTTCACCAAAAATGACAGAATATGATAATTTCCTCTTGCGTAGCAGCCTCTGAGTTGTAACACTGGCCATTCCAGAGGTGCCTGGCCCCACTGGCCAACCCAGAGGTGATGGGCTGAGCGTTATTTGGGTTATTGTCAATATTTTCACCAATTCCTTGATCATTAGTTCAATTCAATTCAAGTTTACTCTCTATAAGGGTTACAATGTGGGGTTTACAGGTTTTGGGTATTGTGTGGTTTACATGTTATAAAATACTAATTACAGAGGGGGCCACTAGGACACCTAGCATGGCTAGGCATTTCGGGCAGACTTAGATTAATTCTTAACATTGAATCCTTACAGATTATGGTATTAAGGCTAAGTGACTACATCATAATTTGTGAGTTTAGCAATGTGAATGCTTTTGTTTTGGCACAATACACAGTGTCTATATTGGAGTATCATAGGCAAACTTATGACTGGCTAGGATTTATTATTTTAAGATTAAGATTAGTATTTCTGGGTTTATAGTCAGTGGGTGAATGAGAGTAATTGTGAACCACCAGGTGGTTATCATGTAGTTAGTTGTCGGGGTGTATCAGGGAGATAAGATGTTTTCTAACTGTAGTTTTGAAAGTGATGAATGTGTCTGCAGTTCTAGTTTTCAGGTAGGGTGTTCCAGATTTTAGGTCCTTTGAAATACATTGAATTTTTGTAAAGGTTTAGTCGAACACGGGGAATGTCATAGAGATGTTTGTGTCTGGTGTTATGCCTGTGGATCCTGTCACAACTATCAAGAAAGCATTTTAGGTTAAAGTTAATATTGGAATTTAAGGTCCTGTAGATATAGATTGCACAGTAGTAAGTGTGGATGTTCTGAACAGGGAGTAAGTTTAGATCTATGAAGAGTGGGGGGGGGAGGGTTGCCAGGGATGGGATTTAGTGGATTTAGTGGCTTTTTATTGGGTTATTATTGGCTTTAGGTGTGTTGCTGCAGTTGAACCCCAAGCACAGATAGCATAGGTGAGGTATGGATATATAAGTGAACGGTATAGTGTGAGAAGGGCAGTTTGCGGCAAGTAGTATCGTATCTTGGAGAGGATCCCCACCATTTTGGATACTTTTTTTGTTATGTGTTGGATATGGGTGCTGAAATTTAGGTTGTTGTCGAGGTATAGGCCAAGGAATTTGCCCTCATTATGTCTGGCAATTAGAGTGTTGTCGATCTTAACCCTTTGACTGTCGCGGCCGTATATATACGTCTTACGAGGTACCGTGTTTGACGTATATATACTCATAAATTCTAGCGGCTTCAAATCAAGCAGGAGAAAGCTGGTAGGCCCACATGTGAGAGAATGGGTCTGTGTAGTCAGTGTGCACCATATAAAAAAAATCCTGGAGCATGCAGTGCATAATGAGAAAAAAAAAACTCCGAATGTTTTTTTAATTAAAATGCCGACTTTGTGGTCTATTTTCGTATAGTATTTATGGGTGTATTCTCGTTTTCTTGGTCTCATTTGATAGAATGGAAAACATATTATAGAAATAGAGGTGATTTTGATTTATTTTACTATAAAAAGAACCTAGAAATGGAGCTCACAATGGGGAAATGTTTGATTTTTACCAATGTTCAAAAGTAAACAAATGATGCCATTGTCCAATAAATGTCCAACTAGCCATTCTAATATGCAGTCATGAATGGGTTGATGCTATTTATATAATTATTACAGTATTGCAGTAGTCTGCATAATAGTAAGTCTTCTATTTTTTGTTTGAATAAAAATTCAAAATAGAAAGCAAGAGTAATATCAGAGGGGCCTGGAGACATGACTGATGAACAAAGAAAATGTTATTTTAGAGCCAGGAATGTCTGCATTGTTCATTCTGGACCTTATTTTGAAATTGTCATATTTTTTAGTTTTCGTGAAATTGGCCAAATTGCAAATTTCTGACCACATTATTAGGTAGTTGAAATTGGTAAATGGGCAGTTTCTTGTACTCAATCAATAGAAAAAATGGAGTTCTAAAGAAAAAGCTATGAGTTTGGGCGACTGGAACAATGAAATTAGCCAAAAATAGGGCTCAAAGTGGGCAAAATCGCCCATTTGTAAACAGCGCCAAGGTCGCTAACTTCGCGAGAGCATAATTCCGTCAGTTTTCCATCAAATTTCGTTTTTTTGGTGTCATTACAATCGGGAACAGATTCTCTATCATTTCATAAGAAAAAATAATTTTTTTTTTTTTAAATTTTGCGACACCAGGAGACACCTCAGGATTGGGGGTTGTGACAGTCAAAGGGTTAATGTTAAGTTGCGCAACACCTGCTCTGCTACCAAACATAATATAGTAGGTTTTTGCCAGTGTTAAGTGTAAGTTTATTGGCTGTCATCCAAGTCGACATTTTGAGCAGCTCCTCGTTAACAATGGTGTTGAGGGTGGCAAGATTAGGGTGGGAGATGACATAAGTCGTGTCGTCAGCAAAGAGAATGGGTTTCAGGTGTTGGGATATGTTTGGAAGATCATTGATGTAAATGAGGAAGAACAGGGGTCCAAGGACACTTCCCTGCAGAACTCCAGTATCAAGTGGCCGTATTGATGAGGCTGTGTCTTTAATGGTGACATACTGATACCTATTACAAAGGTAGGATTTAAAATATGCAAGCGCATGGCCTCTTATACCATAGTGGTCAAGCTTGTGGAGTAGGATGCCGTGGTCTACTGTGTCAAACGCTTTTCTTAGGTCAATAAAAATTCCTAGCATATATTCCTTATTTTCCAATGCTGTGTAAAGCAAGTCTAGCATTTTTATAATTGCATCATTAGTGCTTTTATTTTTCCTGAATCCAAATTGGCAGGGGTTGAGTATGTTTTGTGACGTTATAAATGAATATAGTCTCCTGTGCACGAGTTTCTTGAAGATTTTGGATAGCAATGGTAAGTTTGATATTGGCCTATAGTTGTTTACGTCTGTAGGGTCACCACCTTTATGTATTGGTGTAACCTTTGCTGTCTTGAGTAGTGTCGGGAAAGTGCTAGTTTCTAGTGACTTGTTAAAAAGTAATGTAATAGCATGCGAAAGGACATGGGCCGCTCGCTTGTACAATAATGGTGGGACGTGAGACAGATTCCCCCGAGTTATTTTTAAGTGACTTTATGATCGTGGTGACTTCATTAGTGGCCACATTGGTCTCAAATCCACTAAACTCATGTTCTATGTCACTTTCCTCAAAATAAAGAGTGTTAATACAACGAGACGTGAATGAATCAAGAGGGTTTGCCATGATGTTGACCCAGGATAGAGCTGAAACTAACTGGTGTTACCATGCAGTGCCGCATGGTCCCTGATTTTTCCATACAGTGCACACTGAGTGCATAGACCCATTCTCTCATGTCTAGACCACTCAGGCCTATCACGCCAAATCTGAAGGCAGGAAAAATAAAACGTAGATCTACGTTTGGAGTGCTAGCGGTAAGAACGTAGATCTAAGTTTGGACAGTTAATGGGTTAAAAAGAGAAACTTTCATTTTTCTATTTAGGTTACCCTGGCTTGGTGGGATATGGCGGGTTGGTTGAAAAAGAAAAAATGCATATGCCAGTTTGTATTGTGGAGCAATGTGGTAGATGCTGCAAATGTATGGAATATGTGGTAGGTTACCTGATGCAGTAAAGAGCTTTTATGTGGATAGGGTAAGTAGGACAGAGGGAGATCACCTTGCCAATAAAATCCCAAACTCAGATACCCCACCAAATGACTACCTCACTGGCAACTACCCGAACACACTGTTCCTAGCTCCGACTAACCCATACGAAGTCTCCCTTATTATCAATGCACTAAAAAACAAGGCAGGAGATTTAAATACCTTACCACCCTTTATATACAAAAAAGTATCACAAGTACTATCACCAATCATTGCAACACTCTTTAACAAATCCACTGAATCCTCCACCTTCCCTACAGCTCTCAAAATAGCAAGGGTCACCCTGATCCATAAAGGAGGAGACCAAACAGAGTTGAATAACTATAGGCCAATATCCAATTTACACCCTCTCTCAAAAATCTTTGAAAAATTAATTCATTAACGAATCTACTCCTACCTCATCTCCCAAAACATTCTCAACCCCTGCCAATTTGGATTCAGGCCTAATAAAAATACTAATGATGCTATTATACACATGCTAGAACATATATACACTGCAATAGAGAAAAAAGAAGTCCCACTGGGGATCTTCATTGACTTACGTAAAGCTTTTGATACAGTTGACCATGACTTGCTCCACGTAAAATTGTCACACTATGGTATTAGAGGGCACTCCCTCAACTACCTCAAGTCATACCTCAGCAACAGAAGCCAATGTGTACACAAATGGGGCAAGCTCTTCCACTCAACCAATTACAGTTGGTGTCCCACAGGGAAGTGTCCTTGGCCCTCTTCTCTTTCTCCTATACATAAATGACCTACCAAATGCTTCGCAATTACTCAAACCCACACTTTTTGCAGATGACACTACATACGTCTTCTCTCACCCGAGCCCAGCCACGCTAGCCAATACTGTAAACACCAAATTACAGAAAATATCTACCTGGATGAGGACTAACAAACTTACACTAAACATTGACAAAACCTACTTCATTCAGTTTGGTAACAGAGCTACAGATGTACCTCTTAACATAACGATAAACAGATCACCTATCACAAAGCTAACAGAGGGAAAATTCTTAGGAATCCACCTTGATAATAGACTCAAATTTCATACACATATACAACAAATTTCTAAGAAAATTTCCAAGACTGTAGGCATACTATCGAAGATACGGTACTATGTTCCACAGTCAGCCCTCCTGGCCCTTTATCACTCTCTTATTTACCCCTATCTCACCTATGGAATTTGTGCATGGGGCTCAACAACAATTAACCATCTCAGACCACTAATTACCCAACAAAAGGCTGCAGTTAGAATGATAACAAATTCTCACTACAGGCAGCACACTCCACCAATATTCAAGACACTCAACCTACTCACCATACAAAACATCCATACTTATTACTGCACTTATTACATACATAGAACACTTAACTCTGATATTAACCCTCCCCTCAAACATCTCCTTGCCAACCTCAACAGAACACATGACCATAACACAAGGCACAGATCACTCTTTGATGTTCCTCGTGTCCATCTCACGCTATGCAAAAACTCAATGCACATAAAAGGCCCTAAAATCTGGAATTCATTACCTGTAAATATAAAAGAAACACTACCTGTTTATAAATTCAAGTCTCTTCTCAAAGATCACTTACTCACTCAAAACCAAATAAATACTGAATAACTGAACCTTATAAATTGTATATCCTATATGTTACTCACAATTATATTACACAAATGTTAAACCTAGGACCCAATCTAACTTTGTTATTTTTTTAAATACACTACCTAACAGAATACTCCATTCGACTGAATGTACAGCAATGCATGCAACCATATGACCTGTCTTTGTAATACTCATTTGTGCTTTATAGTTATCTGTTTACAATAATGTTTTATCACTGATTTCATCATTGCTTAGTCAATCTTAAGTTAATTTTAAGCCAGCCCGTAATGCTATGCATATAAGTGGCTTTGGCATGCTGCTCTTACCTGTATTTTTTTGTACCTCTGTATGCTAAAATTACTAAATAAATAAATAAATAAATAAATAAATAAATAAATAAAAGTAGACCTTAAACAGAATGTGTAATGTCATCATGATTGTTTAACCCTTTCAGGGTCCGTCCCGTAGATCTACGGCTTTACGTTCAGGGTCCAAACCGTAGATCTACGCCATGAGCTCAGCTCACTCTGATAAACTGTGAGTGGTACATTTGGGCCTAGATATGAGAGAATACATCTATGTGGTATGTGTGCACCACATAAAACAGATCCTGCAGCACACTGTGTATAATGAGAGAAAAAAAATGTAATCATGATTTTTCGATTAAAACAGCAACTTTGCAGTGTTTTTTCGTATGTTTTTTATAGTTGTATTTGCGATTTCTTGGTCTCATTTGATAGAATGGAAGACATATTACAGAAATAGAGATGATTTTGATTGGTTTTAGCACTGGAAATGGCTTGAAACTGAGCTCAAAGTAGCAGAAATGTTAAATTTTTGCCGATATTCAAGAGTAAACAAACGACCTCACACGTCTAATACACGTCAGCTGGTGGGTCTAATATACATTCACAAATATGGTGATGATATTTATACAATTATTACAGTATTGCATAACAGTAAATCTTCTATTTTTTGGTGTGAATAAAAATTCATTATGTGAATAAAAAATCAAAATGGAATTTATTTGTAAAGCCTCAAAACATAACTAATGAACAGAGGAAATGTTAGTTTAGTGCCAGGAATGCCTACATTGTTCATTCTGGACCCTATTTTGAAATTGGAATATTTTGAACTTTGTGTTAAATTGGCCAAATTAACAATTTCCGATCACTTTATTTTGTAGTTGAAACAGTTGACTTGGCGATTTCTTGTGCTCAATCGATAGAATAGAAGTAATACTAGTGAAATAGCTAAGAATTTGGTTGATTGGAATAATGTAATTGGCCTAAAATGGGAGTCAAAGTCGGCAAAATCACTGATTCGTAAATATCGCTGACACATCAAAATTCGCAAGAGCATAATTTCGTCATTTTTCCACCAAATTTCGTACTTTTTGTTTTATTACCTTCACAAAAAGATTCTCTACGATTTCATAAGAAAAAATAACAAATTTTTTTTTTGAAAATTCTTGGACACTGGTGCGTGACTCCAGATTTGGGCCTTGGACCCTGAAAGGGTTAACAAATTAACAGATGGGGTTGTAAAAGAAGTGAATCCTAAAGTGTTACTGAGAGGTGTAGGATTGAAAAACTGAATCTTGTTCAAAGTGGGAGTTGTCACAGTTGCTTTTTGCCAATGGTATGGTTCTTTTGGGAGATTCAGAAGAAGAGTTGCAAAGGTTGATAAACAAATCCAAAAAGGTATATAAAAGGAAATTACAAGTCAACAAAAGAAAGAGCAAGGTAATGAAAGTATCAAAAAGTATAGGCAATGAGAGATTGGATGTGAGATTATAAGTAGGAAGTATAAAGGAAGTGACTGTGATCAGATATTTAGAAGTGGACTTGTCAGCAGATGGGTCTATGAAAGACAAGAACCATAAAACTGATGAGTAAAAATGGTGAGTGGTGCATTGAGTCATCTGCGGAGACAAAGAATATTATCCATGGAGGCATAAAGGAAAATGTATGAGAGTACAGTGGTACCTCGAGTTACGATCTTAATTCGTTTCAGAAGGCTGGTTGAGTGCTGATACCGAGCAAATCTGTTCCCATGAGGAATAATGTAAATTAGATTACTCCGTTTCAAAATACACTTACATAACTGTTCGAGTTTGGAGCTGTTCGAAACTTGAGGTACCACTATATAGTGGTGCCAGAACTATTGTATGTGTGTGTGTGTGTGTGAAGCATGAGTTGTGAATGTTGCAGCAAGGAAGAGGTTGGAGGCAGTGGAGACATGTCTAAGGGTAATGTGTGGTGTAAATATTATACAGAGAATTTGTAGTCTGGAGACTAGGAGGCGCAGAGTTACTAATACAGAGGGCTGAGGAGAGGTTGTTGAGGTGGTTTGGTCATTTAGAGGATGGAGCAAAATAGGATGACGTGGAGGGTCATCCTGGGAAATGATGGAGGGAGAGGGTAAAGGAGGTTCTTTTGCAAGGAGCTTAAACATGCAGCAGGCATGTGTGAGCATGTTAGGGGTGGAGACAAGTGATTTTTGTGACCTGACAATCTGTTGGAGTGTGAGCAAGGTAATATTTTGTGAAGGGATTCAGGGAAACTGGTTAACCATATTTGAGACCTGTAGGTGGGAAGTGCAGTGCCTGCACTCTAAAGAAGAGGTTTGGGATATTTGCTGTTTGGAGGGATATCTGAACTGTTGTATCTGCATGCCTCTGGCAAGACAGTGATGATGTGAATGATGGTGAAAGTGTTTCTTTTTTGGGGTCACCTGCCTCAATGGGAGACGCCCAGTGTGTTAAAAACAATTATAAGATAGATTAAGCACTGAAAATGGTGCACAACGAGAGCAGTTCTGCTCAACACACAGACAGTACTGTACAAACACATATTTCTCTCCAACTAGTAATGAAATTCACAATGAACCTTAGGTCTGTAACATCCTTTTTTATATTTCAGGCTCTGTCAGAATAGCAATGCTTACCTTTCCAATAGGTAGTGGATCTGCTGAGTGATCTTGTCAACATCAGCTTCCTGCTCTCTCTGCCTCTCTCTTTCCTTAGCACTTGTTCTATGTGATTTATCTTCTTTTGGCTAAGAGATTTTAGTTAGGCTTAATTAGTGTTGGTGATCTGAGACATTGTAATCAGTTTTTAAAGTTGAGTAATTATTTAACATCTTTGAATTTATGATGACTCAAAAATTTTAAATACATGTACAGGTCCTCCATCACAAATCCGGCATCATTGGGACCTGTATTGTGCCAGATTACTGAGTTTGCCGAATTACAGAGTGGTTAAGTTAGAATACACTTAATAAAATTAACCAACTTGAGTTACACAGTTTATTGAACATCGGCAAAAATCGAACATTTCCGCTACTTTGAGCTCAATTTCAAGGTACTTTTCATCATGAAAGCAATCAAAATCATAAACAATGATGAGAACCAAAGACTTTCTTTATAAAATGAAGAGCAATTCAGAAACACTAGAAAAAATCAAAACCCATGCAGTTTAAAATGTAAGCATGGTATCTTATTAATCAACAAGAGTTAAACAAACCTGTGTTTCTTGATCAAAGAGCAATCTAAGTCGGTTCACTACTGCCTCAGCGGTGTCTTCAACTAACTGATGACCATCTACTGTTCTGTACCGAGTCTCGAGTTTGGGATTACATATGCTTCTTTCTGGAGAATTTGTTCTGGCAGGAGAGGGATTCTGCCTCAGGTCTGCATTTCTTTCTAGTGAATTTTGCCCTGATGAACAAAAAAACAAAGATATTTAAGAAAGATGGTACAATTTTTAAATAAGGCATGATATTTGGCATGAGCAAATCAAGCAAAGAACATCTCTGTGTGATCTACAATGTAATATTAATCACAAAAACTGCTATTATCTATGCTGCAACCTTATTAATGGCTGAAGCCTCACTCACCTTGAGATAAGACCTCAGGTAACCATGTCCTTCCCTCCTCTTCTACTGCTATCTTTTGGTGTTCATTTGCTTTTGAATCTCTTGTTTTTTTGCCTTTTCCATAAAGCTTTATGCATAATAACAAGGAATATAAGCAAACTTTGGCAAATACAATTTACAGTCAACATTCAAAATAAAATTGAAATATATTATTGTTATTTTTCTAAGATTAATATTTTTCTCTTAAGTTTGAAACCCCTAGCAGACTAGCAGACACACATACCAAAGTTACAGTACAGGTCCTCCATCACAAATCCGGCATCATTGGGACCTGTAGTGTGCCAGATTACTGAGTTTGCCGGATTACAGAGTGGTTAGGTTAGAATACACTTAATAAAATTAACCAACTTGACTTACACAAAGTTCATTGAACATCGGCAAAAATCAAACATTTCCGCTACTTTGAGCTCAATTTCAAGGTACTTTTCATCATGAAAGCAATCAAAATCATGTCTATTTCTGTAATATAACTTCTATTCTATCAAATGAGTCCAAAAAAATGAGAATACAACCATAAAAAACATACGAAAATATACTGCAAAGAGGTGGCTAATGGCTGAGAAGTGAACTCCCTTATTTATGGTCCATCTTTTTTTATTTTTGTTGTACGTTAAGAAGCATCTTTCCATCATACATTGCCCAAGTTTCAATGAGATAGCCCAACAAATAACCGAGAAAAAAAAATATTTACCAAAAATTATATATGGCAAGCCCAAGCCAGGTACTGGAAATGAGTCACTTTGTCTGACTTTTCTGGGTTATCCCAGGTTCTCTATACATACACTGCTATGTAAGATAGTCTATGTAACTGTATTTGTGTATACCTGAATAAACTTATTTACTTCTAGTCTGTCAACTGAGTACAAGAAACTGCCCATTCACTTACTTCAACTATCCAATAAAGTGGTCAGAAATTGGCAATTTGGCCAATTTCACACAAATTTCAACAATGCCAATTTCAAAATAGGGTCCAGAATAAACAATGCAGACATTCCTGGCACTAAAATAACATTTTCTCTGTTCATTAGTCATGGCTCCAGGCCCCTCTTAAATTACTCTTGCTTACCATTTGGAATTTTTGTTCACAAAAAAAAAAAAAAATAGATGTACTGTTATGCAGACTGCTGCATTATTGTAATAAGTGTATAAATAATGTCAACCCATTTAGAATTTGGGTGGACAGGTATTGGACGGTGACGTCATTTGTTTACTCTTGAGCTTCGCTAAAGAATAGAACATTTTCGCTACTGTGAGTGCAATTTCAAGGTACTTTTCATCATGAAAGCAATCAAAATCATATCTATTTCTGTAATATATCTTTCATTCTATCAAATGAGACCGAAAAAATGAGAATATAACCATAAAAAAACATACAAAAATATACCGCTAAGTGGCCGCTAATGGCTGAGAAGTGAACTCCGCTATTTATGGTCTGATTTCTTTCATTTTTTGGTGTACGTTAAGAAGTATCTTTCCATCATATATTACCCAAGTTTGAATAAGATAACCCAACAAACAACTGAGAAAATAATATAATAATAATAATAATAATAATAATAATAATAATAATAATAATATCTTTATTTACTCGTAGGTAGTAGGTAGGTAGACAGCAACCACCCAGGGAGGTACTACCGTCCTGCCAAGCGAGTGTAAAACGAAAGCCTGTAATTGTTTTACATGATGGCAGTATTGCTGGTGTCCTTTTTCTGTCTCATAAACATGCAAGGTTTCAGGTACGTCTTGCTACTTCTACTTACACTTAGATCACACTACACATACGTGTACAAGCATATATATACACACACCCCTCTGGGTTTTCTTCTATTTTCTTACTAGTTCTTGTTCTTGTTTATTTCCTCTTATCTCCATGGGGAAGTGGAACAGAATTCTTCCTCCGTAAGCTATGCATGTTGTAAGAGGCGACTAAAATGCCAGAAGCAAGGGGGTAGTAACCCCTTCTCCTGTATAAATTACTAAATTTAAAAAGAGAAACTTTCATTTTTCTTTTTGGGCCACCCTGCCTTGGTGGGATACCGCCAGTTTGTTAAAAAAAAAAAAATCTTTATTTACTACACGTACATGTACAAGGTATACAGGCCTAGCTGACATCAGTGACATACTACTATATAGAAAGCTGCTTGTTGTGCAGAGTATTTCAAGAAAATTAGGTCAGTGTCCCAGGATAACACCCACACTAGTCGACTAACACCCAGGTACCCATTTACCGATGGGTAAACAGACAACAGGTGTAAAGAAACATGCCTAATGTTTCTACCTTGGCTGGGAATCGAATATTTACCAAAAATCATACGTGGATAACCCAAGTCAAGTACTAAAAATAAGCCACATTGACTTTTTTGGGTTATCCTAGGTTCTCTACACATATGCTGCTGTGTGTGATAATCTATATAGAGAAAATAACTTTTTTGTTTCAGGTTTATGGTGCAGTATGAGTGTATATCACAGTTAGCCCTGTGCTATACTCTGTTTTCTCTAATATAAGCCACTAAGACAGGGATAGGAGAATGGTATTTGTTTACCATATCCTCTTCATACCTCTGTCGAACTGCTCAGTGTTATGCCAAATATTATTCATTCTGGAGTATTTAACATGTTTTTTTTTATTTTATTATCACACTGGCCGATTCCCACCAAGGCAGGGTGGCCCGAAAAAGAAAAACTTTCACCATCATTCACTCCATCACTGTCTTGCCAGAAGGGTGCTTTACACTACAGTTTTTAAACTGCAACATTAACACCCCTCCTTCAGAGTGCAGGCACTGTACTTCCCATCTCCAGGACTCAAGTCCGGCCTGCCGGTTTCCCTGAATCCCTTCATAAATGTTACTTTGCTCACACTCCAACAGCACGTCAAGTATTAAAAACCATTTGTCTCCATTCACTCCTATCAAACACGCTCACGCATGCCTGCTGGAAGTCCAAGCCCCTCGCACACAAAACCTCCCTTACCCCCTCCCTCCAACCCTTCCTAGGCCGACCCCTACCCCGCCTTCCTTCCACTACAGACTGATACACTCTTGAAGTCATTCTGTTTCGCTCCATTCTCTCTACATGTCCGAACCACCTCAACAACCCTTCCTCAGCCCTCTGGACAACAGTTTTGGTAATCCCGCACCTCCTCCTAACTTCCAAACTACGAATTCTCTGCATTATATTCACACCACACATTGCCCTCAGACATGACATCTCCACTGCCTCCAGCCTTCTCCTCGCTGCAACATTCATCACCCACGCTTCACACCCATATAAGAGCGTTGGTAAAACTATACTCTCATACATTCCCCTCTTTGCCTCCAAGGACAAAGTTCTTTGTCTCCACAGACTCCTAAGTGCACCACTCACTCTTTTTCCCTCATCAATTCTATGATTCACCTCATCTTTCATAGACCCATCCGCTGACACGTCCACTCCCAAATATCTGAATACGTTCACCTCCTCCATACTCTCTCCCTCCAATCTGATATTCAATCTTTCATCACCTAATCTTTTTGTTATCCTCATAACCTTACTCTTTCCTGTATTCACCTTTAATTTTCTTCTTTTGCACACCCTACCAAATTCATCCACCAATCTCTGCAACTTCTCTTCAGAATCTCCCAAGAGCACAGTGTCATCAGCAAAGAGCAGCTGTGACAACTCCCACTTTGTGTGTGATTCTTTATCTTTTAACTCCACGCCTCTTGCCAAGACCCTCGCATTTACTTCTCTTACAACCCCATCTATAAATATATTAAACAACCACGGTGACATCACACATCCTTGTCTAAGGCCTACTTTTACTGGGAAAAAATTTCCCTCTTTCCTACATACTCTAACTTGAGCCTCACTATCCTCGTAAAAACTCTTCACTGCTTTCAGTAACCTACCTCCTACACCATACACTTGCAACATCTGCCACATTGCCCCCCTATCCACCCTGTCATACGCCTTTTCCAAATCCATAAATGCCACAAAGACCTCTTTAGCCTTATCTAAATACTGTTCACTTATATGTTTCACTGTAAACACCTGGTCCACACACCCCCTACCTTTCCTAAAGCCTCCTTGTTCATCTGCTATCCTATTCTCCGTCTTACTCTTAATTCTTTCAATTATAACTCTACCATACACTTTACCAGGTACACTCAACAGACTTATCCCCCTATAATTTTTGCACTCTCTTTTATCCCCTTTGCCTTTATACAAAGGAACTATGCATGCTCTCTGCCAATCCCTAGGTACCTTACCCTCTTCCATACATTTATTAAATAATTGCACCAACCACTCCAAAACTATATCCCCACCTGCTTTTAACATTTCTATCTTTATCCCATCAATCCCGGCTGCCTTACCCCCTTTCATTTTACCTACTGCCTCACGAACTTCCCCCACACTCACAACTGGCTCTTCCTCACTCCTACAAGATGTTATTCCTCCTTGCCCTATACACGAAATCACAGCTTCCCTATCTTCATCAACATTTAACAATTCCTCAAAATATTCCCTCCATCTTCCCAATACCTCTAACTCTCCATTTAATAACTCTCCTCTCCTATTTTTAACTGACAAATCCATTTGTTCTCTAGGCTTTCTTAACTTGTTAATCTCACTCCAAAACTTTTTCTTATTTTCAACAAAATTTGTTGATAACATCTCACCCACTCTCTCATTTGCTCTCTTTTTACATTGCTTCACCACTCTCTTAACCTCTCTCTTTTTCTCCATATACTCTTCCCTCCTTGCATCACTTCTACTTTGTAAAAACTTCTCATATGCTAACTTTTTCTCCCTTACTACTCTCTTTACATCATCATTCCACCAATCGCTCCTCTTCCCTCCTGCACCCACTTTCCTGTAACCACAAACTTCTGCTGAACACTCTAACACTACATTTTTAAACCTACCCCATACCTCTTCGACCCCATTGCCTATGCTCTCATTAGCCCATCTATCCTCCAATAGCTGTTTATATCTTACCCTAACTGCCTCCTCTTTTAGTTTATAAACCTTCACCTCTCTCTTCCCTGATGCTTCTATTCTCCTTGTATCCCATCTACCTTTTACTCTCAGTGTAGCTACAACTAGAAAGTGATCTGATATATCTGTGGCCCCTCTATAAACATGTACATCCTGAAGTCTACTCAACAGTCTTTTATCTACCAATACATAATCCAACAAACTACTGTCATTTCGCCCTACATCATATCGTGTATACTTATTTATCCTCTTTTTCTTAAAATATGTATTACCTATAACTAAACCCCTTTCTATACAAAGTTCAATCAAAGGGCTCCCATTATCATTTACACCTGGCACCCCAAACTTACCTACCACACCCTCTCTAAAAGTTTCTCCTACTTTAGCATTCAGGTCCCCTACCACAATTACTCTCTCACTTGGTTCAAAGGCTCCTATACATTCACTTAACATCTCCCAAAATCTCTCTCTCTCCTCTGCATTCCTCTCTTCTCCAGGTGCATACACGCTTATTATAACCCACTTCTCGCATCCAACCTTTACTTTAATCCACATAATTCTTGAATTTACACATTCATATTCTCTTTTCTCCTTCCATAACTGATCATTTAACATTACTGCTACCCCTTCCTTTGCTCTAACTCTCTCAGATACTCCAGATTTAATCCCATTTATTTCCCCCCACTGAAACTCTCCTACCCCCTTCAGCTTTGTTTCGCTTAGGGCCAGGACATCCAACTTCTTTTCATTCATAACATCAGCAATCATCTGTTTCTTGTCATCCGCACTACATCCACGCACATTTAAGCAACCCAGTTTTATAAAGTTTTTCTTCTTCTCTTTTTTAGTAAATGTATACAGGAGAAGGGGTTACTAGCCCATTGCTCCCGGCATTTTAGTCGCCTCATACGACACGCATGGCTTACGGAGGAAAGATTCTTTTTCCACTTCCCCATGGACAATAGAAGAAATAAAAAAGAACAAGAGCTATTTAGAAAAAGGAGAAAAACCTAGATGTATGTATATATATATATGCATGTGCGTGTCTATGAAGTGTGACCAAAGTGTAAGTAGGAGTAGCAAGATATCCCTGTTATCTTAGCGTGTTTATGAGACAGAAAAAGAAACCAGCAATCCTACCATCATGCAAAACAGTTACAGGTTTTTGTTTCACAGTCATCTGGCAGGACGGTAGTACTTCCCTGGGTGGTTGCTGTCTACCAACCTACTACTGTTATTTATATTGTTTATTATGTCATATTAGATCAGTTGTGAGAGGCAGATAAGCTGTAGTGTTGATATTAGCATAATAATAAAGCATATTCTCCTGCTTCATGAGACTGAGCTCATGGCAAACGACAGTGTCTTCAAAGCCACCTTATCTTTAATGGATAATGTACTGTGTAGGTGCTTTACATAATGAGAAGCATTTCTTGTATTCATTGGAACCATGGCTAGGGCTAAAAGCAAGCAGGTTAAAACAATAAATGGAGAAAAAGAAATTGGAATGACTTATGCAGCAAGTAGCGCCACCAAACAGTACCAGCAGGTTGGTGTGGTGACCTTGGAAATTTGAAATTATGCTAGCCAAAATCAGTGCCGAATAACTGAAGGAACCGAATAACTGATTGCCGGATTTGTGATGGCGGACCTGTACAAGAGGCAAGTCTCAGGGTAATATTCACCAAGGTATTTTCAGGAAGTAATATTAATCTGGTTGACTTAGATCAGAAGAAATTTCTTGATAAATGTTTCTATAGTACACTGATAACTGATGTACTTTATCAGAATTGGACCACCGGTTGTGAGGATGAAAACCACTAATCATTCAACTTCAAGTAATCAAGAGGCCAGAAGAGGGTCATCCTACCTCGGTGAGAGACAGCTAGTGGGTTAAAAAAAAATGTGCAATATGCAGCTGCACAGCCAGGATTGCCATCTGGTAAAAGAAGGCTTAAAAATTATGAAGCTGAAAAAGTCAGAGAAATAATTGTTAAAAATACATATTGAAAGTCATATGTATATATAAGTGAAACTTCTTAAAGGTACACTGCTTTTGTGGTCACTGGTCAATATTATACAGTGAAACTTTGGCAATAATTGAAAAAAGAATTTCCCTTTGGGGAGACAGGGTGGGGTGCTTTAGCCCATTAATGGGCTAAAGCACCCCACCCCAGGCTCAGAAGAGATGCTGTGTGTGCACACACAACAAGGATCAGACACACATCCTGGATGCAGACACTCTAACCTGTACAGGACAAATGCTAGAATTATCAGACATGGTTCAATGATTTGGAAGACCAGACACTATCACTATGGACAAAATCTGGACTTAGACTTTTTTCCATTTTGTCCAATGTTTCCAATGCTTGGTTGGCCAATTTTTTTGTCCATAATTTCTGAAATCAGTTAGATGGAGTTCCATTGATTAGATGTTTTGATGTAGTTACAGCAGGGCCCCGCTTTATGGCATTTCACTTTACGGCGTTCCACTAATACGGACATTTCAAATTATGACCAAAACTTGCTATAGAGCTCCCCCGTCTTTCTAATATGGTCACCGCGCCCCAGCTGGTTTGTTTACATTCTCCGTGAGCACCGTGTCTCTCCATTATGTCCGGAAACTTTCCAAAATTTCAAGTGTTTTTAAAGTTATTTCATGTTTAATATATACAGTGGACCCTCAACCAGCGATATTAATCCGTTCCTGAGAGCTCATCGTTAATCGAAATAATCGTTAGTCAAGTTAATTTTCCCCATAAGAAATAATGGAAATCAAATTAATCCATGCAAGACACCCCAGAGTATTGAAAAAAAAATTTACCACATGAAATATTAATTTTAATACACACAAACTGAAGAAGACATGCACAGTTACGACACTTACCTTTATTGAAGATCTGGTGATGACTGATGGGATGGGAGGAGGGGAGACCGTTGATCTTCTTAGTGTTTAGAAGGGGAATCCCCTTCCATTAGCACTTGAGGTAGCAAGTGTTTTTCTGGGGTTACTTCCCTTGTTCTTTTAATGCCACTAGGACCAGCTTCAGAGTCACTGGACTTCTGTCGCACAATATATCTGTCCATAGATACCTGTACCTCTCGTTCCTTTATGACTTTCCTAAAGTGGTTCACAACATTGTCAGTGTACAGGTTGCCAACACGGCTTGCAGTAGCTGTGTCAGGGTGATTTTCATCAAAAAAGGTTTGCACTTCAAGCCACTTTGCACACATTTCCTTAATCTTAGAAGTAGGCAACTTCTTCAATTTCTCTATCCCCTCCTCTGAAGCAGTTTCCTCAGGTCTGCCCTCTTGCTGTTCAAGATGATCTAGCAGCTCATCAGTGGTTAGTTCTTCATTGTCCTCCTCCACCAGCTCTTCCACATACTCCCCACTAACCTCCAACCCCAAGGACTTCCCCAATGCCACAATGGATTCCTCAACTGGCATAGGATTCTCAGGGTTAGCCTCAAACCCTTCAAAACCCCTTTTGTCTACACATTCTGGCCAGTTTTTTCCAAGCAGAGTTCAAGGTCCTCTTAGTCACTTCCTCCCAAGCCTTACCTATAATGTTTACACAATTGAGGATGGTAAAATGATCTTTCCAAAACACTCTTAGAGTCAGTTGAGTTTCTGAGGTCACTACAAAGCACCTTTCAAACATAGCTTTTGTGAACAGTTTCTTGAAGTTGGAAATGACCTGCTGGTCCATGGGCTGCAGGAGAGGAGTGGTATTAGGAGGCAAAAACTTCACCTTAATGAAGCTCATGTCCCTAGAAAGTCGCTCTGCCAAGTCTGAAGGATGACCAGGAGCATTGTCTAATACCAGGAGGCACTTAACCCTTTGAGGGTTTTCGTCGTACTAGTACGTCTTACGCGTAGGGGTTTTTGACGTACTAGTACTCATAAATTCTAGCGGCCTCAAATCTAGTGGGAGAAAGCTGGTAGGCCTTCATATGAAAGAATGGGTCTATGTGGTCAGTGTGCACAGTCTAAAAAAAATCCTGCAGCACACAGTGCATAATGAGAAAAAAAAACTTTGACCATTTTTTTTTAATAAATCAGCGACTTTGCAGTGTATTTTCGTATGGTATTTATTGTTGTATTCTAGTTTTCTTGGTCTCATTTTATAGAATGGAAGACATATTACAGAAATTGAGATGATTTTGACTGGTTTTACAAAGAAAGGTGCCTTGAAATTGAGCTCAAAGTAGCAGAAATGTTCGATTTTTACCAAACTTCAAAAGTAAACAAATCGTGCCAAGCGTGCAATACACGTCAACTGGTGAGTCTAATATTCTTTCACAAGTGCACCAATAATATTTATACCATTTTTTACACTAATGCAGTAGTCTGCATAACAGTAAATCTTATATTTTTTGTGAAAATAAAAATTCAAAGTGGAAAGCAAAAGAATATAAGAGGGGCCTTGAGACATGACTAATGACTAGAGGAAATGTCTTTTTAGTGCCAGGAATGTCTTTCTTGTTTATTCTGGACCCTATTCGGAAATTGGCATCTTTTGAAATTTGTGTGAAATTGGCAAAATTGCTAAATTCTGACCACTGTACTGGATAGTTGAATTTCATAAATGAGTGGTTTCTTGCACCCATTCGATAGAAAAAATGGAGTTCTAGCGAAATATTCATGTTTTTTGTCGACTAGTACAGTGAAATTGGCAGAAAATGGGGCTCAAAGTGGGCAAAATCGCCGATGCGTAAACATCGCCGAGACCGCTAACTTTGCGAGAGCATAATTCCGTAAGTTTTCTATCAAATTTCAAACTTTTGGTGTCTTTATGATCGGGAAAAGATTCTCTATCTTTTCATAAGAGAAAATAATTTTTTTTTTTTTTAAATTTGGCCGACCCTGAGAACGAGTTTCGGAGAGGGCCTGTCGACCCTCAAATGGTTAAGGTCTAATTTATTTTCCAGGAGGTAATTTTTCACAGTGGGGGCAAATGCATGGTGTAGCCAGTCATAGAAAAAGTCCCTAGTGACCCACGCCTTACTGTTTGCCCTCCACAGCACACAAATTAGCCTTGAGGACATTGTTTTTCCTGAACACTCTGGGGGTTTCAGAGTGATACACCAATAAAGGCTTCACTTTGCAATCACCACTAGCATTGGCACACATCAACAGAGTAAGCCTGTCTTTCATAGGCTTATGTCCTGGGAGTGCCTTTTCCTCCTGAGTAATGTACGTCCTGCTTGGCATTTTCTTCCAAAACAGGCCTGTTTCGTCACAATTAAACACTTGTTCAGGTTTCAGTCCTTCAATGTCTATGTACTCCTTGAATTCCTGCACATATTTTTCAGCCGCTTTGTGGTCTGAACTGGCAGCCTCACCATGCCTTATCACACTATGAATGCCACTACGCTTCTTAAATCTCTCAAACCAACCTTTGCTGGCCTTAAATTCACTCACATCACTAGTTGCTGGCATTTTTTTTAATTAAATCGTCATGCAACTTCCTAGTCTTTTCACATACGATCGCTTGAGAGATGCTATCTCCTGCTATCTGTTTCTTGTTTATCCACACCAATAAGAGTCTCTCAACATCTTCTACCACTTGCGATCACAGTTTCGAAAACATAGTTGCACCTTTGGCAAGAACAGCTTCCTTGATTGCCATTTTCTTGCCCACAATAGTAGCGATGGTTGATTGGGGTTAATTATACAACCTGACCAGCTCAGAGACACGCACTCCACTTTCATACTAAGCAATGATCTCTTTCTTCATCTCCATAGTAATTCTCACCCTTTTTGCTGTAGGGTTGGCACTAGAAGCTTTCCTGGGGCCCATGGTGACTTATTTTGCAGGTGCAATCACTACAAAGGCTGTGATAATATGAAATGTTCCAGTTGTATGTTTGGAAGCAACCGCGGTGGCTGGCTTGTAAACACTGGCACCCACGGGACAAGTGAGGCGCGCTCAGGCCAAAGTGGACGCGTCTTGTATGGAACGAATAGCGCTGGTCGGGATTTTAAGCGCTAGTCGAGGCAAAATTTTTGCGTTAAAATGTATCGCTAGTCAGATTTATCATTAATCGATGCCATCGCTGGTTGAGGGTCCACTGTACTCTGATAATTATACTTATGTGTACCTGTACCTAAATAAACTTACACACTGTGCTGGCATGCAGGTACACATTAAAATCACTAAGAATGTCTTATTAGTCTTCACGCCACACTAATAATTGTAATAATAATACGCAACAATAATCACTAGTTCACCATCAAAGAAAATGTGTACACAGTAATATTACTGGGGGTAACTGAAGAAAATTATTCCTTTTGTATGCCTTCACTCAGAGCATCATTTCATCTAAAAATGGTGTTACATGAGAATGAGAGTGTTGCTCTTTATTTATTCTACTGTACCAATATGGAGACTACTTGTACAAAATGTAAAGTGTATTATGGTATAATACAAATGTGGAAGTCAGGTGTGGGGAGGTATAGGTAGCCAGCCAGGCCACCCTACCCCATCCACTCATAATAAACTATGACATTTAAAGCATCCCAGAGCGATAAAATGCATATACAGTTCACTCATTATTTACCTTAAAATAGCGTTTGTGGTCTTAATATATGGCAAGAGCTGAGTAAACAAGATAAAATTAATAAACCAGAGAGAATGAGTAAGTGAGAGAGGTCAGAGAATTAGAGTACGTATATAAACAAACAGACGAACACGTCGGGTTTTGGTTCATAGAAAGTAAGTTTATTCAGGTATACACAAATATTTACATAGATTATTATACATAGCAGCATATGTGTAGAGAACCCAGGATAACCCAAAAAAGTCAGACAAAGTGACTTATACCCCAGTGTAAATAAGTCACTTTGACCTTTTTTTGGGGGGATATCCTAGGTTCTCTACACACATGCTGCTATGTATGATAATTTATGCTCCACTATATGATCCTTGTAGGTTTAGCTCTTTTTTTTATTTTAATAATAATAATCTATGTAACTGTATTTGTGTATACCTGAATAAACTTACTTACTATGCACCAAAACCAGACATGTTCGTCTGTTTGTTCATATACTCCGCGTCTCTGGCCACTCTCATTTACTCATTCTGTCTCATGGCAGCCGTTGGGCGTTCCACTTTATGGTGGTAGCCTGGAACCTAACCTGCCATATAAGTGGGGCCCTACTGTACTTTTAAATAACTTCCAAATATTTTGGATAGTACAATACTGGCAGATTTCATAATAATCTGTAAATAATGCCTTTGCTCTTTTAACCCTTTGAGGGTCGGTCACGTACTAGTACGTCATTGCAGCCACGGTTGGTCACACACTAGTACGCATAAATTCTAGTGCCTTCAAATTGAGCAGGAGAAAGCTGGTAGGCCTACATGTGAGAGAATGGGTGTGCGTGGTCAGTGTGTGCAGATGGGAAAAATTTGGGCACCCAGTGGAGCATTGTGGGAACGCCATTTTAGTTCACCTTGTCCACCATACCTCGCGGTAAGAAACTCCTCACTCCTCAGTGAATTGGGACTTTTTTATTACCAAGTGACAGTTCAAATGTAGATGGAAGTGTCAGTGAAGATGATTTCCAGGGTTTTGAGGAGATTGTGACTCAGAATAATGAAGATAATAGTGGTAATGGTGATGAAAATCCAGACGACCCCCAACCTTCCACATCTGGTGCTGCACCGTCTTGTTCACATTCAGTTGCACCAGAACGAAAGAGGAAACTCATATTTTCCAGTGCTGAGGACACAGATGTGAGCAGTGGTGATGATAATGATAGTGAATATGAGTTCCAAGCTCTTGAAAACAGTTCCAGCAGTGAAAGTGAAGCAGAATATTCTCCAGTAAAGCTTCAGTATATACGACACTACATGCGCACTGGTAGTGTGCCATATGCTGTTCCAAGGGTAAGGAGTACATCTCGGAGTACATCTCGTGGCCATACAACAGGAACAGATCGTGAAAATGAAGATGATATTGTTACAATGGGGGATGAAAAATGTGCAGGCGTCAGAAGATGGTGGTGCCAGCCATGAGGCACCAGCAGCAGCCCATGCTGTTACTCACGCTGCTGAGTCAGCTCACCTACGACAAAGACCACCCTCATCCACCCACCCACCACACCAACCTCCACAACTACAACCTCCACAACCACCTGTCAATATCCAGTATCCACCAGCAGACTGCACCTGGGATTGGCAGGAAGCTGCCAATTTTGTTCCCAATCCCCATCAGTTTCATGAAACTCAAAGTGGACTACGGCCATCTTGTACACTAGGGAACAATGCCACTGAACTAGAATGTTTTGAGTTATTCTTTGACAAACCCCTGATGGAAATGATTGTCAGGGAAAGCAACAGATACTACGAGTACACCATGGCAAACACTATTCTTTCACCAAGATCACAGCTACACCAGTGGAAGGAGACAACTGTGGCTGAGATGTATCTTTTGTTTGCCACAATAATGCTTATGCCACATGTGTATAAGCATAGTGTCAAATCATACTGGTCAACAGACCGCATCATTGCAACCCCAGCTTTCAGTGATATAATACCAGTGAATCGATTTGTGTTACTGTTACGTATGCTACACTTCTCAGACAAAACCAGGCCTGACTGAAAAGACAGGTTATATAAGATTAGAAATGTGTTTATATATCTGAAACAGAAATTCACTATGTATTTTTATCCCTTCGGGAAGCTTGTTATTGATGAGTCTTTGATTTTGTTCAAAGGCAGACTGTCATTTAACCCGTAAACGGTCCAGGCAGACCTACGTTCACTTGTGTAGTCAACGTAGTAAAATAGATCAAAGTTTTTTACCAAGCAAGAGGAACATACTTTGGTATAAAGTTTGGACCATTTACGGGTTAAGCAGTACATACCAAGCAAGAGGAAATGCTATGGTATGAAGTTACTTGTACTGTGTGATTGCTACAGTGGTCTTGTATTGGATATTATTGTGTACATTGGAAGTAATACATTGCAAGATACCAGGAAGTTATTGGGTATCTCTGGTGATGTGGTTAGAACAATGTTGGAACCATATCTTGGTAAGGGGCATATATTATATACTGATAACTGGTACACAAGCCCCTCACTCAGTGATTTTTTGTGAGTGAACATGACAGATGTGTGTGGCACAGTGCGTGGAAATCGTAAACATATGCCCAGGTTCGATGCTCGCACTCATAGAGGTGAGGTGAAGGCGTTTGCTGCCAATGACATCATGGCATTTCGGAGGCATGACAAACAAGATGTCACACTGTTGTTATCAGTTCCCTGAAACGAAATGACAGACACTGGCAGGCAGCATAGAGAGACCAATGAACCCATTCTAATACCTGCAGCTGTGATGGACGACACCCTCAATATGCGCTCAGTGGACAAATGTGATATGCAAATTGGGTTTGCTGATTGTGTTTGCAAGAGTTATAAGTGGTACATAAAACTCTTTTTTCATCTTGTGGACATTTCCATGCTGAATGCTTATAATGTGTATAAGTTGAAGACCAGAAACAAACCACCATATGGTCAATTTTGTTTGTATGTCATCAGACAAATATTATTCAAGTACCAGGCAACAACACCTGCGAACTGATCATCAACTACCCTCTCGTCTCCAAATACAACTGCCTGCTACTGCTTTGAAGAAAAAGGCTTAGAAGAGGTGTTTTGTCTGTGCACACACAAAAAAACGCCCACAAAAATGCAGACACACTCATTTTATGTGTGAGGAGTGTGAAACACCATTGTGCATGACGCCACATTTCAAAGAGTTCCACACGCTGCAGAACTTCTAGAAACATGTCCAGTGACTGTATTGTGTATATAAAATTTAGAAAAATAGTAATAAAGAACAATTTATGTTGTTCGTTTGTGTAAATATGTTTTGTAAACAATGTAATGACAACAGTGTTTGTGTAGTTATTGTGTGGTATAGAAAATGTAAATACATACAAAATAGTGCTCATATTGGTCTCACAGGCCACAAAAGTTATTTGAAAATAAAAAAAATAAAAAAAAAAACTAGAAAAAAATAAAAAAAAACTAAATTAATGATTACCGGGTGACCGGCAGTCAGCGATACCATATGCAGCTCAATTTCTGTCAACTTCACGCCTCCATATCTCAATAAGTATTGATGGCAAAAAAATTTTTTGAGCTTAAAATGTTTAGAAAAAATAACCTATTTTTTCTAAAGAATTTTTTTTTTTTTTTTTCGAATATTTTTCAACCCTGAGAACAAGTCTGGGAGAGGGTCTGTCGACCCTCAAAGGGTTAAAACAAGAAAGTTTTCTTAACATGTCAGCCATCTATCACCGAGGCAGGGTAACTTGAAAAAGAAGAAACCTTTCGTCATCACTCAATCCATCACTGTCTTGCAAATCTTGGAGCCAAACTCATAAGTATGATGCAGAAATTTGATTGTGCACCAATTCTCATGCAGTGAGTCAAAATTCATCAGTATTAACCCTTTGACTATCACAAGCCCCAATCCTGCAGTGTCTCCTGGTGTCGCAACATATTCGAAAAAAAAAAATTATTTTTCTTATGAAAATGTTAAGATTATTTTTCTGATTGTTTTAGTCCAAAAAAAAAAAATTTTTTGCCATGAGTGAATGCGTAGGGAGTTTTGAATCAAGTGTGAGAGTAATGGTGGTTGGGGATTTCAATGCTAAAGTGGGTAAAAATGTTATGGAGGGAGTAGTAAGTAAATCTGGGGTGCCAGGGGTAAATGTAAATGGGGAGCCTTTAATTGAGCTATGTGCAGAAAGAAATTTGGTAATAAGTAATACATATTTTATGAAAAAGAGGATAAATAAATATACAAGGTATGATGTAGCACATAATGAAAGTAGTTTGTTAGATTATGTATTGGTGGATAAAAGCTTGATGGGTAGGCTCCAGGATGTACATGTTTATAGAGGGGCAACTGATATATCGGATCATTATTTAGTTGTAGCTACAGTTAGAGTAAGAGGTAGATGGGAAAAGAGGAAGGTGGCAACAACAAGTAAGAGGGAGGTGAAAGTGTATAAACTAAGGGAGGAGGAAGTGCGGGCGAGATATAAGCGACTATTGGCAGAAAGGTGGGCTAGTGCAAAGATGAGTAGTGGGGGGGTTGAAGAGGGTTGGAATAGTTTTAAAAATGCAGTATTAAAATGTGGGGCAGAAGTTTGTGGTTATAGGAGGGTGGGGGCAGGAGGAAAGAGGAGTGATTGGTGGAATGATGAAGTAAAGGGTGTGATAAAAGAGAAAAAGGTAGCTTACGAGAGGTTTTTACAAAGCAGAAGTGTTATAAGAAGAGCTGAGTATATGGAGAGTAAAAGAAAGGTGAAGAGAGTGGTGAGAGAGTGCAAAAGGAGAGCAGATGAAAGAGTGGGAGAGGCACTGTCAAGAAATTTGAATGAAAATAAGAAAAAATTTTGGAGTGAGTTAAACAAGTTAAGAAAGCCTAGGGAAAGTATGGGTTTGTCAGTTAAAAACAGAGTAGGGGAGTTAGTAGATGGGGAGAGGGAGGTAATAGGTAGATGGCGAGAATATTTTGAGGAACTTTTAAATGTTGAGGAAGAAAGGGAGGCAGTAATTTTATGCACTGGCCAGGGAGGTATACCATCTTTTAGGAGTGAAGAAGAGCATAATGTAAGTGTGGTGGAGGTACGTGAGGCATTACGTAGAATGAAAGGGGGTAAAGCAGCTGGAACTGATGGGATCATGACAGAAATGTTAAAAGCAGGGGGGGATATACTGTTGGAGTGGTTGGTACTTTTGTTTAATAAATGTATGAAAGAGGGGAAGGTACCTAGGGATTGGCGGAGAGCATGTATAGTCCCTTTATATAAAGGGAAAGGGGACAAAAGAGATTGTAAAAATTATAGAGGAATAAGTTTACTGAGTATACCAGGGATAGTATACGGTAGAATTATAATTGAAAGAATTAGAGGTAAGACAGAATGTAGGATTGCAGATGAGCAGGGAGGCTTCAGAGTGGGTAGGGGATGTGTAGATCAAGTGTTTACATTGAAGCATATATGTGAACAGTATTTAGATAAAGGTAGAGAAGTTTTTATTGCATTTATGGATTTAGAAAAGGCATATGATAGAGTGGATAGAGGAGCAATGTGGCAGATGTTGCAAGTATATGGAATAGGTGGTAAGTTACTAAATGCTGTAAAGAGCTTTTATGAGGATAGTGAGGCTCAGGTTAGGGTGTGTAGAAGAGAGGGAGAATACTTCCCGGTAAAAGTAGGTCTTAGACAGGGATGTGTAATGTCACCATGGTTGTTTAATATATTTATAGATGGGGTTGTAAAAGAAGTAAATGCTAGGGTGTTCGGGAGAGGGGTGGGATTAAATTATGGGGAATCAAATTCAAAATGGGAATTGACACAGTTACTTTTTGCTGATGATACTGTGCTTATGGGAGATTCTAAAGAAAAATGCAAAGGTTAGTAGATGAGTTTGAGAATGTGTGTAAAGGTAGAAAGTTGAAAGTGAACATAGAAAAGAGTAAGGTGATGAGGGTATCAAATGATTTAGATAAAGAAAAATTGGATATCAAATTGGGGAGGAGGAGTATGGAAGAAGTGAATGTTTTCAGATACTTGGGAGTTGACGTGTCGGCGGATGGATTTATGAAGGATGAGGTTAATCATAGAATTGATGAGGGAAAAAAGGCGAGTGGTGCGTTGAGGTATATGTGGAGTCAAAAAACGTTATCTATGGAGGCAAAGAAGGGAATGTATGAAGGTATAGTAGTACCAACACTCTTATATGGATGTGAAGCTTGGGTGGTAAATGCAGCAGCGAGGAGACGGTTGGAGGCAGTGGAGATGTCCTGTCTAAGGGCAATGTGTGGTGTAAATATTATGCAGAAAATTCGGAGTGTGGAAATTAGGAGAAGGTGTGGAGTTAATAAAAGCATTAGTCAGAGGGCAGAAGAGGGGTTGTTGAGGTGG
Organism: Cherax quadricarinatus; assembly: GCF_038502225.1. Taxonomy (NCBI): domain Eukaryota; kingdom Metazoa; phylum Arthropoda; class Malacostraca; order Decapoda; family Parastacidae; genus Cherax; species Cherax quadricarinatus. Next base: position 27,394,342 of record NC_091321.1, on the reverse strand, counting down.
TTTGGTCATTTAGAGAGAATGGATCAAAGTAGAATGACATGGAAAGCATATAAATCTAAAGAGGAAGGAAGGAGGGGTAGGGGTCGTCCTCAAAAGGGTTGGAAAGAGGGGGTAAAGGAGGTTTTGTGGGCGAGGGGCTTGGACTTCCAGCAAGCGTGCATGAGCGTGTTAGATAGGAGTGAATGGAGACGAATGATACTTGGGACCTGACAATCTGTTGGAGTGTGAGCAGGGTAATATTTAGTGAAGGGATTCAGGGAAACCGGTTATTTTCATATAGTCGGACTTGAGTCCTGGAAATGGGAAGTACAATGCCTGCACTTTAAAGGAGGGGTTTGGGATATTGGCAGTTTGGAGGGGTATGTTGTGTATCTTTATACGTATATGCTTCTAAACTGTTGTATTCTGAGCACCTTTGCAAAAGCAGTGATAATGTGTGAGTGTGGTGAAAGTGTTGAATGATGATGAAAGTATTTTCTTTTTGGGATTTTCTTTCTTTTTTGGGTCACCGTGCCTCGGTGGGAGACGGCCGACTTGTTGAAAAAAAAATATATATATATATATATATGTATACATATAGGAGGAGTATGGAAGAAGTGAATGTTTTCAGATACTTGGGAGTTGGCGTGTCAGCGGATGGATTTATGAAGGATGAGGTTAATCATAGAATTGATGAGGGAAAAAATGTGAGTGGTGCATTGAGGTATATGTGGAGTAAGAAACGTTATCTATGGAGGCAAGGAAGGGAATGTATGAAAGTATAGTAGTACCAACACTCTTATATGGGTGTGAAGCTTGGGTTGTGAATGCAGCAGCGAGGAGGCGGTTGAAGGCAGTGGAGATGTCTTGTCTAAGGGCAATGTGTGGTGTAAATATTATGCAGAAAATTCGGAGTGTGGAAATTAGGAGAAGGTGTGGAGTTAATAAAAGTATTAGTCAGAGGGCTGAAGAGGGGTTGTTGAGGTGGTCTGGCCATTTAGAGAGAATGGATCAAAGTAGAATGACATGGAGAAGGAAGGCGGGATAGGGGTCGTCCTCGAAAAGGTTGGAAGGAAGGGGTAAGGGAGGTTTTGTGGGCGAGGGGCTTGGACTTCCAGCAGGCGTGCATGAGTGTGTTCGATAGGAGTGAATGGAGACGAATGGTATTTGGGACCTGACGATCTGTTGGAGTGTGAGCAGGGTAATATTTAGTGAAGGGATTCAGGGAAACCGGTTATTTTTATATAGCCGAACTTGAGTCCTGGAAATGGGAAGTACAATGCCTGCACTCTAAAGCAGGGGTTTTGGGATATTAGCAGTTTGCAGGGATATGTTGTGTATCTTTATACATATATGCTTCTAAACTGTTGTGTTCTGAGCACCTCTGCAAAAAACAGTGATTATGTGTGAGTGAGGTGAAAGTGTTGAATGATGATGAAAGTATTTTCTTTTTGGGGATTTTCTTTCTTTTTTGGGTCACCCTGCCTCGGTGGGAGACGGCCGACTTGTTGAAAAAAAAAAAAAAATGTACAATCACTGGACACTTTTCTAGAACTGCTGCAGCTTGTGGTGTTTTACACTCCTCACACATAAAACGAGTGTCTCTGCATTTTTGTGGGCATTTTGTGGTATGTCCACAGACAAAACACCTCTTCTGAGCATTTTTCTTGAGAGCAGTAGCAGGCAGTGGTATGGGGTAGTGATCACCAGGCCTCAGACGAGAGGGCATGTGTTGATAATTTTGTGGGCTCTGGTCTATTGCAAGTGTTGTTCCTTGGTACTTGAATATTATTTGTCTGATGACTGACAAACAAAATTCACCATATTTGGGTTTGTTCTTGGTCTTCAACTTATACATATTATAAGCATTCAGCATGGAAATGTCAAGGAGATGGAAAAAGTTTTAAGTACCACTTATAACTCTTGCAAACACAATCAGCAAACCCAATCTGCATGTCACATTTGCCCACTAACCGCATATTGAGGTTGTAATCCATCACAGCTGTGGGCTTTACAATGGGTTCATTGGTCTCTCTATTCTGCTTGCCACTGTCTACCATTTCATGTCATTGAACTGATGTCAACAGTGTGACATCACATTTGTCATGCCACCGAAATGCAATGACGTCATTGGCATCAAACACCTGAACATTACCTCTACGAGTGCCAGTGTCGAACCTAGGCATATGCTTACGATTTCCACGCACTGTGCCACACACATTTGTCATGTTCACTCACAAGAAATCACAGAGTAAAGGGCTTGTGTACCAGTTGTCAGTATATAAAATATGCCCCTTACCAAGATATGGTCCCATCATTGTTCTAACCACATCACCAGAGACACCCAGTAACTTCCTGGTATCTTGCAATGTTTTACTGCCAGTGTACACAATTATATCCAAAACCAGACCACTTTTGCAATCACACAGTACAAATAACTTTATACCAAAGCATTTCCTCTTGTTTGGTATGTACTGCTTGAATGAGAGTCTTCCTTTGAACAAAATCAAAGACTCATCAATAACAAGCTTTCTGAAGGGATAAAAATACATACAGCACTTTTGTTTCAGGTACATAAACACATTTCTGAGCTTATACGTATAACCTTTCTTTTCTGTCAGGCCTTATGTCTGAAAAGTGTAGCATACGTAACAGTAGCACAAATCTATTCACTGGTATAATGTCACTGAAAGCTGGGCTTGAAATCAGGCAGTCTGTCGACTAATATGTGTTGACACTGTGCTTACACACATGTGACAAAGAACAGATACATCTCTGCCACAGTTGTGTCCTTCCACTGGTGTAGGCGTGACCTTGGTGAAAGAACTGTGTTTGCCATGATGTACTCAAAGTATGTATTGCTTTCCCTGGCAATAATGTCCATCAGGGGTACATCGAAGAATAACTGAAAGCATTCCAGTTCAGTGGCATTGTTCCCAAGTGTATATGATGGCCGTATTCCACTTTGTGTTTCATCAAAGTTTGGGAACAAACTCGTCACTTTGCTGCTAATCCCAGATGTGGTCAGCTGGTGGGTTCTGGATATTGAAACATGGTTGTGGTTGTGCAGGTTGTGGTTGTGGATGTTGTGGGAGTGTGTGGGGTTGCGTGAGGCTGGTTGTGGTTGTACTGAGTCAGCAGCGTCGGTAGTAGCATGGCCTGCTGCTGGTGCCACATGACTCATGCCACCACCACCTGCTGCCTCACTCACATCATTCATACCCATCGTAACAATATCGTCATCTTCACTATCAGTTCATGGTGTAGGGCCATGGGATGAGCTCCAAGATTTACTCCTTCCCCTTGGAACAGTATATGACATACTACCAGACTGCATGCTACGTCGTATATACTCCCGCTTCACTGGGGAATATTCACCCTCACTAGAACTGCTTTCAATAGCTTTGAAATCACTATCACTGTCACTTTCACTGCTCACATCTGAGTCTTGTACATGGACAAATAGTTTCCTCTTTCGTCCTGGTACACGTGAACGTGAATGAGCCGGCCCAGCACCAGAGGTGGAAGGTCGTGGGTCATCTGGGTTTTCATCACTAATTACGTTATCCTGGGCACTGTTTTTGGTCACACCCACTTGAAAACCATGGAATTCACTTTCACTGACACTTCCATCGCTGTTAGAGCTATCACTTGGGAACAAAAGACCTCCAATCCGCTGAGGAGTGAGGTACTTCTTACTGCGAGGCATGGTGAAAATGGACTACCAAGATGGCGTTCCCACAATGCACCACTGAGTCCCAGATTTTTTTCACAGGGTGCACACCCACCACTCAGACCCATTCTCTCTCATGTAGGCCTACCAGCCTTCTCCCGCTTGATTTGAAGCCACTAGAATTTATGCGTATAGATATGTCAAACACAGTGGCTCGTAAGACATATATATATACGACCGAAGCAGTCAAGGGGTTAAGAAAGCTAAATCCTTCTACCAATGGATCAAAGGAAACAATGGATCAACAGTGGAAGGAGCTTTCATCAGTTAAGTGAGCATATTGTACAAGAATACATATAACAATATAACTTACTTTGTAATCATGAGAAGAAATAATATTTGAAGCTTGTGACTGATTATTAGTAGGCCTGGTAGAGGCTGCTGCAGTTACTCTGCTGTGATCCATAGGGCCCTCACTTATATTATCAACACTACCTTTGTTTTTCTGTAACAGATGAACAGCGGTTTCGCTTGCAATTCTATCTTTTTTGTTTGTCACTGGCATCTGCATGGTAACTTTTTGCTGTAGGGAAAAAATAATCACTGAGGAAAATTTCAAACAAGCATATCACAGAGTGGTAGTAAGCAAAATATAGCCCAGTTCAGCACTACAATGAGCCCAGCACCATTATTGTTTCTCATTCTCAGAGCAGACAAACAACAACAAATAACCACTTTTGCAGATATGTACCATAATAATTATGAATATCAATTCAGAAGACAGAGGTGAAGAAAATAACATGTTGGATTATGAGAACTTTCAAAACAAGAAAAGTAACACCAATGATGGTGCAGCACTTTTAAAACATGAAAACAGTAGGCCCATTGGCCCACGCTTGGCACATCCAATTAATACCTATTCATGTATCCTTCCAACTTACATTTAAAGCTACCCACAGTTCTCACTTCGATGATGATACCTGGGAGTTTGTTCCACTCATCTACAACTCTAATGCCAAACCATTACTTCCCTGTATCCTTTCTAAATACAATTTTTTTCAACTTGAATCCAGTGCTACAAGTCTGTCTTGTAGCATTCCTGTTTTCCATTTGCACACTTGAATCAAATAATCCCTAATTCTATGTCTTTCCAGAAAGTTCAAATTCCGTTACTTCAGGTTATCTTTCTAGGAAAGGTTTCTCTTACATGCTATCAACTGTGTCATCATTCTCTGTACATTATAAAGCATGTTTATGTATGTCCACCCAGAGAGGTACTACCGTCTTACCACGCGAGTATAAAATGGAAACCTGTAATTGATTTACATGATGGTAGGATTGCTGGTGTCTTTTTTTGTCTCATAAACATGCAGGATAATAGGTATATCTTGCTACTTCTACTTACACTTAGGTCACACTACACACATGCATATACACACATATATATAAGGCCCTCGCTTATATTATCAATACTACCTAGGTGGCAAAAGACTGCAAACCTCACTCAAGGAGAAAGATCTTGGGGTAAGTATAACACTGAGCACATCTCTGGAAGCACACATCAACCAGATAACTGCTGCAGCATATGGGTGACTGGCAAACCTGAGAATAGCATTCCAATACCCAAGTAAGGAATCTTTCAAGACACTGTACATCATGTACGTCAGCTTCATACTGGAGTATGCAGCACCAGTTTGGAACCCACACCGGGTCAAGTACGTCAAGAAATTAGAGAAACTGTAAAGGTTTGCGACAAGGTTAGTTCCAGAGCTAAGGGGAATGTCCTACGAAGAAAGGTTAAGGGAAGTTGGCCTGACGACACTGGAGGACAGGAGGGTTAGGGGAGACATGATAACGACATACAAAATACTGCGTGGAATAGACAAGGTGGATAGAGACAGGATGTTCCAGAGAGGAGACACAGAAACCAGGGGTCACACTTGGAAGCTGAAGACTTAGATGAGTCAAAGGGATGTTAGGAAGTATATTTCTTCAGTCACAGAGTAGTCAGGCAGTGGAACAGCCTGGCGAGTGATGTAGTGGAGGAAGAAACCATACATAGCTTTAAGACAAGGTATGATAAAGCTCATGGAGCAGGGTGAGGACCTAATAGCATTTAGTGAAGAGGCAGGGCCAGGAGCTGAGTCTCAACCCCTGCAACCACAATTAGGTGAGTACAAGTAGGTGAGTACACCCATCTGGGTGTTAAGTATAGTGGTACCAACACTCTTATATGGGTGTGAAGCTTGGGTTGTAAATGCTGCAGTGAGGAGGCGGTTGGAGGCAGTGGAGATGTCCTGTCTAAGGGCAATGTGTGGTGTAAATATTATGCAGAGAGTTCGAAGCGTGGAAATTAGGAGAAGGTGTGGAGTTACTAATAGTATTAGTCAGGGCTGAAGAGGGGGTTGTTGAGGTGGTTCGGTCATTTAGAGAGAATGGATCAAAGTAGAATGACATGGAGAGCGTATAAATCTGTAGGGGAAGGAAGGCGGGGTAGGGGTTGTCCTCGAAAAGGTTAAGGGAGGGGGTAAAGGAGGTTTTATGGGCAAGGGGCTTGGACTTCCAGCAAGCATGTTAGATGGGAGTAAATGGAGACGAATGGTTTTTGGGACCTGACGAGCTGTTGGAGTGTGAGCAGGGTAATATTTAGTGAAGGGATTCAGGGAAACCAGTTATTTTTATATAGCCAGACTTGAGTTCTGGAAATGGGAAGTACAATGTCTGCACTTTAAAGGAGGGGTTTGGGATTGGCACTTTGGAGGGATGTGTAAAAAAATGGTATATATATAATTGGGGCCCCTGATATTATATTCTCTATGGAGTTTATTATATTATTTCAGGTCACTATTTATACTGTATCTTTATATATGCTTCTAAACTGTTGTATCTGGGTGCCTTGGCAAAAAACAGTGATTATGTATGAGTGAGGTGAAAGTGTTGAATGATGATGAAAGTATTTTAGTTTTGGGGATTTTCTTTCTGGGTCACCCTGCCTAGGTAGGACACGGCCGACGTGTTGAAAAAAAAAATACATGTATCACTTATTTCCAAACCTCTTTCTACACATAGCTCAATTAAAGGCTCCCCATTTTCATTTACCCCTGGCACCCCAAATTTACCTACTACTCCCTCCACAACATTTTTACCCACTTTAGCATTGAGATCCCCAACCACAAGTACTCTTTCACTTGGTTCAATACTCCCCAAGCACTCACTCAACATTTCCCAAAATCTCTCTCTCTCCTATATACTTCTCTCTTCTGCAGGTGCATAAATGCTTACTGTAATCTACTTTTCACATCCAACCTTTATTTTATTCCACATAATCCTTGAATTTATACATTTATATTCCCTCTTTTCCTGCCATAACTTATCCTTCAACATTATTGCTACTCCTTCTTTAGCTCTAACTCTATTTGAAACCCCTGACCTAATCCCATTTATTTCTCCCCACTGAAACTCTCCCTCCCCCTTCAACTTTGTTTCACTTAAAGTCAGGACATCCAGCTTCTTCACACTCATAACATCCACAATCATCTCTTTCTTATCATTTGCACAACATCCATGCACATTCAAACATCCCACTCTGACAGTTTTTTTTTTTTTAGTGGGCTATATAGAAACGGGGTTACTAGCCCATCATTCCCAGCATTTTAGTTGACTTTTACAACACACAAGGCTTACAGAGAAAAGCAATAAGAACAAAAACTATTAAGATAAAATCAAAGAGAACTCAGGTGGTACAAGAATGGTATACTATACCAACAAGATGAAACTGAGACACATGTGCAACATCTGGGTATCTTTATTGTAGACGTTTCGCCATCCAGTGGCTTTTACAATACAAAATCCAGGACATAACTTGAAGACAGGAGAACTATGTACAGAAGATGAGGTAATCAGTCCCTCAACCTAGCAGTAGGTGCGAAGAGCACCATAGTCGTGGAGATTCTGAAGCAGAAGCAAGGCGCCTGACGCTTATATAGTAACGTCAGGTGGAAATGGGACGGGTAGCAGAAGAGGGCATAGTCACTGGTAGGCGGGATTCCCCAGTGGAAGTAGGTCCTACCCAAAGAGATGGGTTAGTTGTGGTAGTAGTTGTCGTAGTCGTGAAGATTATGTGCACGTCCTCAGAATCAAGATTCCATGATGTTGTATACCATTCTTGTACAACCTGTCAGACACTGCAACATCATGGAATCTTGATTCTGAGGACATGCACATAATCTTCACGACTACGACAACTACTACGACAACTACTACTACAACTAACCCATCTCTTTGGGTAGGACCTACTTCCACTGGGGAATCCCACCTACCAGTGACTATGCCCTCGTCTGCTACCCGTCCCATTTCCACCTGACGTTACTATATAAGCGTCAGGCGCCTTGCTTCTGCTTCAGAATCTCCATGACTATGGTGCTCTTCGCACCTACTGCTAGGTTGAGGGACTGATTACCTCATCTTCTGTACATAGTTCTCCTGTCTTCAAGTTATGTCCTGGATTTTGTATTGTAAAAGCCACTGGATGGCGAAACGTCTACAATAAAGATACCCAGATGTTGCACATGTGTCTCAGTTTAATCAGAACTCAGGTGAGTGTGTATATAAAAACATGTACATGTATGTGTAGTGTGACCTAAGTGTCAGTAGAAGTAGCAAGACATACCTGAAATCTTGCATGTTTATGAGACAGAAAAAAAATCTTAAATACTGTAGCTAAAATATTTATCATAAGCTTTCAGAAAACCTACATGATAGAGACTAAACAAGCTCCAATTCATGATCAGTGTATCAAAGTTAGCTTAAAACAACCAATTTGGTTTCTGAACTGGATAAAGTTAAATTTTGTTGGCTAGTGTTATAGACAATAGAGTTGAAAAGGATGAAATTTTAGGGTACTACATACCTTCATCCTTCGTTTCTTTTTAAGTCTGTGACGTGCCAATGTTGCTATTCTGTGACGAACCAAATGTGGTTGTAAGATGGAGAGAGCATCAGAGTCAATGTCTGACGATACTACCTCAGTGCTGCTGTCTTCTGATAAATGTTCACCTTTCTGAATGACCTAGAACAATATACTGTTTATGTTCTCTCACATAATACCGAGATTGTGGTCAGGGTATCAACATAATAAATATTACTCGATATACTGTATATACAGCCTCTCCTCACTTAGCGACGTACTTGTTTACCACAACTCAATACAGGCCCTTTGACCAGTATTCATACCTAAAAAATGTATGTTAGAGCTGATTTCCTCTATTCTGTTTATTATTATATACAGTACACTACTGTATAAACATTTAAAAATGTATACCAGAAATGCTATAAATGGTGCAAAGGTGACATTATTTAAAACAATATCAAAGATGGTTGACACAAACTCACTACCATTATACGTAGTATGCTCCTCACTTACTGACGAATTCATTTACAGACGAGGTCTTAGGAAGGGAACTCAGTCGTTAAGTGAGGAGAGGCTGTACTGCCAAATAAATACAAGAGTTTTAATTCCTCACTTCATCCGATACTCAAAAGCAAACAAAGGTTTTTAATTAAGGAACTTTGTAGAGTTCAACCATAAGAATCATATTATTAGTGAACAAAGATTATAGACCATTACTGTAGTGTCGACACTCCTGGTCAGGATCTTGACTTTACAGGATTACCAATTACTTAACTACTTCCTACACTTTAAAATTCATAACATACACAATGATAAAGCAACAGCAGTTTGTTGTTTCTTGACATTCAGTGTCAGCATAACTGTTGTTTCTTGATGTTCGGTGCTAGTATAACTGTCGTTTCTTCATATTCAGTATTAGTATGACTGTTGTTTCTTGATGTTCAGTGTTAGTATAATGTTGTTTCTTGATGTTCAGTGTTAGTGTAACTGCTGTTTCTTGATGTCCAGTGTCAATATAACTGTTAGTTCTTGATGTGCAGCAGTATGTTATTTTTAATGTGATATTCAATGTCAGTATACATATAACTGTTGTTTCTAATGTGAAGTTACAAGCACATGCAACACTGGAGCCAAGGCTTCAAGTGCTTCTCCAGTTTCAACATACTTCAAGGCAATTCATAAGTTTCAAGAAGTGATCACACAAGGCCATGAAAGGAAGTTATCAGTAAAGATGAAGAAAATAAACAAAATATATCTTTATTTTCCCAGAGCTGGTGATATCATGATGGCACTGAGAGTTATCATGGTGCTACTGTGATAACTCATGCTAGCTGCTGTTACCATGATGATCAACAGAAGCTGCTCAGTATGTTCAGCTCCTACCACCTCAATTGTCTTTTTACAAACCCTGAGGAAATCAAATAAACAAATACGAGACATTTAAACTGACCTGCGCACTCAGTCTAGGAGCTCTGACTCCGACTGAGGTGACCAGAGAGAAGAGTCGATGGGTCATGGCTGTCAGTTCAACAAACAGCTTCTTTCCAGATGCACACACAAAAGCATTTTCTGCATGTGTTTTTAATGCCTGAAGTATAAGAATGAAATTTAACTCTTGTATTAGCTTATTTATTCTTAATCCAACAGGTGCAAAAAAAATAAGATTGTTGAAATTTTCTGAAAGCACAATACTGTACTGTATCATACTCCTTTTACATGAATTAAAAGAATGTGGATTTTTATGAAACAGAATTGTTTAGTGCAAGTGTTACTTATTCTCAAACATTCCTGTATAAAATACACCCAGACAGTGCCAGAGTGCCTTAACCCCAGGGATCAGTCTTGGGGCCCATTGTTGTTTATAATATATATCAATGATCTTGATGAGGGAATTACTAGTGATATGAGCAAATTCGCCGATGACGCAAAGATAGGTAGGATAATTAATTCAAACGTAGATGTTAGGGGACTTCAGGAGGATTTAAATAAACTCTATTCTTGGTCAGAAAAGTGGAAGATGCAGTTCAATGTAGAAAAATGCAAGGTTCTGAAGCTCGGGAGTGTCCATAACCCTAGCACTTATAAGTTAAATGATGTAGAACTTAGCCATACAGATTGCGAAAAGGACTTGGGGGTTATGGTGAGCAGCAACCTTAAACCAAGACAACAATGCCTAAGCGTACGTAATAAGGCAAATAGATTACTGGGATTTATATCAAGAAGTGTAAACAACAAAAGTCCAGAGGACATACTGCAGCTTTATACATCATTAGTAAGGCCTCACCTAGATTATGCAGCTCAATTCTGGTCTCCATATTACAGAATGGACATAAATTCGTTAGAAAACATTCTGCATAGGATGACTAAATTAATACATAGCAGGAAGGGTAAAGAGAAAGGAGGGTCCTTAAATGTATATTACACAAATAGTCGAAGTGCTAGGAATAAGATGGACGAGTTAAGACTAGTTGCTAGTGCAGGTAACATTGATGTATTTGTCTTAACTGAGACGTGATTCAATATGAAAAATCGGGACATGCCTGCGGAATGTCACATTCAGGGTTTTAAATTGTTCCAAGTAGATAGAAGTATCGGGAAGGGGGGTGGGGTGGCATTGTATGTCTGAGATCGCTTGAACTGTTGCATAAAAATGGGTATTAAGTCTGAAGTAACACATACAGAGTCTGTTTGGATAGAATTTTCAGAGGGGCATGAAAAATTAATTTTAGGTGTGATATACCGTCCCCCAAACTTAGATAGGGACCAAGGGAGACTTCTATGGGAGGAAATTGTTAGGAACACAAGACACGATAATGTAGTAATTCTAGGAGACTTTAACTTTAGTCATATTGATTGGAATTTCTTGACTGGGAATTTAGAATCATACGACTTCTTAGAAGTAGTTCAGGATCATTTTTTGAAGCAGTTTGTGACAGAACCTACAAGGGGAAATAACCTGCTTGACTTAGTTCTGGCAAACAATGAATCCCTTGTTAATAATTTAGAAATTTCAGAGGAACTCGGTGCTAGCGACCACAAACCAATTACATTTAGCATTAAATGGAAGTACGATAGTTGGGATAACTCAGTAACAGTCCCAGATTTTTGCTTAGCAGATTACGATGGGCTTAGGGAACACTTATCATCTGTTGACTGGGGTAATGAAGAGAGCTATCAATATGACAGTTTTCTGAACACTATACATGCTGCTCAAAGAACGTTTATCCCGTATAAAGAAATTAGATCAAATAGAAATGACCCAAAATGGATGAATAATAGGCTGAAATATCTACTAGGGCATAACAAGGGAATTTATAGGCGTATCAAAAGAGGTGAGGGTCATCTTATGAATCAGTATATTGACATTAAGAGGGACATTAAAAAGGGGATAAGAAAAGCTAAAAGGGACTATGAAATTAAGGTTGCTAAGGATTCGAAAACTAACCCAAAAAGTTTTTTTCAGGTCTATAGAACAAAAGTTAGAGATAAGATAGGTCCCCTTAAAAGTAACTATGGGCATCTTACTGACAAGGAGAATGAAATGTGCTCGATTTTAAATAATTATTTTCTCTCGGTTTTTACACAGGAAGACACTAACAATATCCCAGTAATTAATTTTTATAGTGGGGCTGAAGAAGATAAATTATGTAACATCACAGTCACTAGTGAAATGGTTATGAAACAAATAGACCGACTGAAGCAAAATAAGTCGCCAGGTCCTGATGAGCTTTTTTCAAGGGTTTTTAAGGAATGCAAAATGGAACTCTGTGAACCATTAACTAATATTTTTAATTTATCTCTTCAAACAGGTGTAGTGTCTGATATGTGGAAGATGGCTAAGGTAATTCCTATTTTTAAAGCAGGGGACAAGTCGTTGCCGTCAAATTACCACCCAATAAGCCTGACCTCAATTGCAGGCAAATTACTAGAGTCAATTATAGCTGAGATTATAAGAAGCCATCTCGATAAGCATAGCTTGATTAATGATACTCAGCATGGATTCACAAGAGGCCGGTCTTGTCTAACTAATTTATTAACTTTCTTCAGTAAAGCTTTTGAGGCTGTTGACCACGATAAAGAATTTGATATTATTTACTTAGATTTTGGTAAGGCTTTTGATAGAGTTCCACACCATAGACTGTTAAAGAAAGTGGCAGCTCATGGCATTGGGGGAAAAGTGCTCTTGTGGATCGAGTCATGGCTCACAGACAGGAAGCAGAGAGTGTCCATAAATGGGGTTAAATCCGAGTGGGGATCTGTAACAAGTGGCGTTCCACAGGGATCAGTCTTGGGCCCGTTGTTGTTTATAATATATATCAATGATCTTGATGAGGGAATTACTAGTGATATGAGCAAATTCGCCGATGACACAAAGATAGGTAGGATAATTGATTCAAACGTAGATGTTAGGGAACTTCAGGAGGATTTAAATAAACTCTATTCTTGGTCAGAAAAGTGGTAGATGTAGTTCAATGTAGATAAATGCAAGGTTCTGAAGCTCGGGAGTGTCCATAACCCTAGCACTTATAAGTTAAATGATGTAGAACTTAGCCATACAGATTGCGAAAAGGACTTGGGGGTTATGGTGAGCAGCAACCTTAAACCAAGACAGCAATGCCTAAACGTACGTAATAAGACAAATAGATTACTGGGATTTATATCAAGAAGTATAAGCAACAGAAGTCCAGAGGTCGTACTGCAGCTTTATACATCGGAAATATAAACACATATGGAGTATAATGTGATCCTTTATTGACTATGTTTCGCCCACACAGTGGGCTTTTTCAAGTCACAAACAGATCTACCTGGGGTGGAAGGGATGCGAGTATTTATAGTCAGGTTCAGAATGCTGAGGTCAGGTAGAGAATGCTGCATCTGATGATGTACCGAGTGGGGTTATAGAGTCTAAAATCTTGGGTAGCTTGGAAAGGAGATTGGATAAGTTTGTGAGCAGACCTTCTACAGTGTTCTTCCATTCCTGTGTTCTTATGTGGGATAGCAATGAAGAAGTTTCTTGGCAAGTGGTTCAGCTATGTTATAGAAGCCACTATTCTGGCTGAAGTTGTCGGATATAGAAATAAGTGATGATTCCAGGATTCTTCGGTATTGAGTGTTGTCTTCTGTGGGGATAAGTCTTGAGTTTCTGTAGTTTATCAAGTGGTTGTGTGAAATACGGTGTTGTACACAGGCATTCCTTGTGTCGTCAGACCTGGTTGCGTATTGGTGTTCTGAAATACCATTTATTTCCAGCTTTATACATCATTAGTAAGGCCTCACCTAGACTATGCAGCTCAATTCTGGTCTCCATATTACAGAATGGACATAAATTCGTTAGAAAGCATTCAGCGTAGGATGACTAAATTAATACATAGCATTAGAAATCTTCCTTATGAAGAAAGATTGAAGACTCTTAAGTTACATTCACTTGTTAGACGAAGAATGAGGGGAGACCTGATCGAAGTGTATAAGTGGAAGATAGGTATTAATAAAGAGGATATTAATAAGGTCTTGAGGACATCTCTCCAAGAGAGAACCCACAGTAATGGATTTAAATTAGATAAGTTTAGATTTAGAAAGGACATAGGAAAGTATTGGATTGGAAATAGGGTAGTTGATGAGTGGAACAGTCTACCTAGTTGGGTTATTGAGGCTAGGACTTTGGGTAGTTTCAAATTTAGGTTGGATAAGTACATGAGTGGGAGGGGTTGAATTTGAGTGGAACTTGCACATCAGAGCTTATTTCTTGGGTAGCAACATATGGGAATCTATAATCAGGAAACGTTTCGCCACACAGTGGCTTCATCAGTCCAATACAAAGTAGAAAGGCATAAGGAGAGGAGGAGATTGAGGTAATCAGTCCCTCAGCCTGGAGTCGATGTGTTCAGTCCATCAATCTTGTAGAATGTACAGCATAGGGCCGTAGATGTGGCTTATATACTGTAGTGAGATTCCCATATGTTGCATAGTGTCTCAATCTTCAACTTGTCGGTTTTTCAAACCATTCATCACTTACTAATGATGTATAAAGCTGCAGAATGACCTCTGGACTTCTGTTGCTTACACTTCTTGATATAAACCCCAGTAATCTATTTGCCTTATTACGTACGCTTAGGCATTGCTGTCTTGGTTTAAGGTTGCTGCTCGCCATAACCCCCAAGTCCTTTTCACAATCTGTATGGCTAAGTTCTACATCATTTAACTTATAAGTGCTAGGGTTATGGACACTCCGAGCTTCAGAACCTTGCATTTATCTACATTGAACTGCATCTGCCACTTTTCTGACCAAGAATAGAGTTTGTTTAAATCCTCCTGAAGTTCCCTAACATCTACGTTTGAATCAATTATCCTACCTATCTTTGCGTCATCAGCGAATTTGCTCATATCACTAGTAATTCCCTCATCAAGATCATTGATATATATTATAAACAACAACGGGCCCAAGACTGATCCCTGTGGAATGCCACTTGTTACAGATCCCCACTCGGATTTAACCCCATTTATGGACACTCTCTGCTTCCTGTCCGCGAGCCATGACTCAATCCATGAGAGCACTTTTTCCCCAATGCCATGAGCTGCCACTTTCTTTAACAGTCTTTGGTGCGGAACTCTATCAAAAGCCTTACTAAAATCTAAGTAAATAATATCAAATTCTTTATCGTGGTCAACAGCCTCAAAAGCTTTACTGAAGAAAGTTAATAAATTAGTTAGACAAGACCGGCCTCTTGTGAATCCATGCTGAGTATCATTAATCAAGCTATGCTTATCGAGATGGCTTCTTATAATCTCAGCTATAATTGACTCTAGTAATTTGCCTACAATTGAGGTCAGGCTTATTGGGCGGTAATTTGATGGTAACGACTTGTCCCGTTTTAAAAATAGGAATTACATTAGCCATCTTCCACATATCAGACACTACACCTGTTTGAAGAGATAAATTAAAAATGTTAGTTAATGGTTCACAGAGTTCTATTTTGCATTCCCTAAGAACCCCTGAAAAAAACCACATCAGGACCCGGTGACTTATTTTGCTTCAGTCTGTCTATCTGCTTCACAACCATTTCACTAGTGACTGTGATGTTACATAATTTATCTTCTTCTAGCCCACTATAAAAATTAATTACTGGAATATTGTTAGTGTCTTCCTGTGTAAAAACCGAGAGAAAATAATTATTTAAAATCGAGCACATTTCATTCTCTTTGTTAGTAAGATGCCCATAGTTATTTTAAAGGGGACCTATCTTATCTCTAACTTTTGTTCTAAATACCTGGAAAAAACTTTTTGGGTTAGTTTTAGAATCCCTAGCAACTTTAATTTCATAGTCCCTTTTAGCTCTTCTTATCCCCTTTTTAATGTCCCTCTTAATGTCAATATACTGATTCATAAGATGACCCTCACCTCTTTTGATACGCCTATAAATTCCTTTCTTATGCCCTAGTAGATATTTCAGCCTATTATTCATCCATTTTGGGTCATTTCTATTTGATCTAATTTCTTTATACGGGATAAACGTTCTTTGAGCAGCATGTATAGTGTTCAGAAAACTGTCATATTGATACCTCTCTTTGTTACCCCAATCAACAGATGATAAGTGTTCTCTAAGCCCATCGTAATCTGCTAAGCGAAAATCTGGGACTGTTACTGAGTTATCCCTACTATCGTACTTCCATTCAATGCTAAATGTAATTGATTTGTGGTCGCTAGCACCGAGTTTCTCTGAAATTTCTAAATTATTAACAAGGGATTCATTGTTTGCCAGAACTAAGTCAAGCAGGTTATTACCCCTTGTAGGTTCTGTCACAAACTGCTTCAAAAAACAATCCTGAACTACTTCTAAAAAGTCGTATGATTCTAAATTCCCAGTCAAGAAGTTCCAATCAATTTGACGAAAGTTAAAGTCTCCTAGAATTGCTACATTTTCGTGTCTTGTGGCCCTAACAATTTCCTCCCATAGTAGTCTCCCTTGGTATCTATCTAAGTTTGGGGGATGGTATATCACACCTAAAATAAATTTTTCATGCCCCTCTGAAAATTCTATCCAAACAGACTCTGTATGTGTTACTTCAGACTTAATACCCCTTTTTATGCAACAGTTCAAGCGATCTTGGACATACAATGCCACCCCACCCTCCTTCCCGATACTTCTATCTACTTGGAACAATTTAAAACCCTGAATGCGACATTCTGCAGGCATGTCCCAACTTTTTGAATTAAACCACGTCTCAGTTATGGCAAATACATCAATGTTACCTGCACTAGCAACTAGTCTCAACTCGTCCATCTTGTTCCTAGCACTACGACTATTTGTGTAATATATATTTAGGGACCCTCCTTTCTCTTTACCCTTCCTGCTCCTTTCTGTTCTTCCACTAAACCTATTACTGTCCTTGTCAATTAGTCCCACTGGCTTTCCAATATCCACCTCATTTTGCCTATTACTAGTTCTCCTAGTACTCACATTACTACACTGGGACTTCACTGTTTTCCTGCCAAAACCCATACCACTAACTATTCCTAGATTAAAGACCTAACAGCTCCCTCCACTGCATTGGCCAGTGCTCCCACCCCAGACCTAGATAAGTGAACCCCATCCCTGGCATACATGTCATTTCTGCCATAAAAGAGGTCCCAGTTGTCAATGAATGTTATCGCATTTTCCTTACAGTACTGTATTTGTCCAGCCAGCAACTGACACCAATTGCCCTGGACAACCATTCTTTCCAACTCCTCTCCTTGGCAAAATACCACATATGACAGGGTTCCCACCCTTCCTCCTAATTACCTCTATTGCTGTCCTATACCTGCTAATCAGGTCCTCACTCCTACGTCTGCCAACATCGTTGCCTCCAGCACTGAGACAGATAATAGGATTGCTCCCATTACCTCTCATAATGTCATCCAGACGGCTAACAATATCCTTCATCCCAGCCCCAGGAAAACACACTCTCTGCCTCCTACTCCTATCCTTCAAGCAGAATGCCCTATCCATGCACCTAATCTGGCTATCCCCAACAACAACAATGTTATTACCTTACTTGGCGATGTCCATCGTGATGTTCCCAGTAGTCGACTCGCATTCGTCAGGTAGCACTACACCTTCACTTGTGGAATTCATCAAAACGTTCTCGATGGTCTTCGTTGGGGTTTCTAGGGATGTCTCACTCACATCTGCCAATCTTCCTTAGTGTTCGTTGTGACATTCCCAGTAGAACACCCACATTCGTCAGATAGCACCGAGAATGGGTTGGAAGTTTCCACAGTAGTCTTCTCGGTTCTCGTTGTTTCTGCCTCTCCAACTGTCTTCTTGATCCTCAGCTTGGTTCCATGTTGCCCGGCCACTGACCAAGCTCACCTCTTAATCTGGGGACTCACAACAGGAGGATTACTACGAATCCTCTAGTTCTCCTCCGTTAATTGCTGTATCTCCAGTTTAGCAACTCTGAGCTCTTCTCTCAGCTGCTGGTAAAGTTGCTCAAGAGAGGGCATCCTGGTTCAGATTCACAGAGAGCACACAAACAGGTCTTCACAGAGCTAAGTACACGTCACCACTCAAAGCTAAGTGCACGTCACCACAATTCCTCAACTTCAGATTGAGAATTTTTAATTTTAGCTATGAGTAATGTATGTACACGTACATTGCTTATTTATGATTTTGATATTAAAATAACAGATTTCTCTATTTTTCTATGTGTTTTTTTATAAACACATTGGCCATTTCCCACCAAGGTAGGGTGAACCAAAAAAGAAATAAAAACTTTCATCATCACACATTCCATCACCTTCCTGGAAGAGGCATGCCTACACTACAGTTCTAAAACTGCAGCATATCACCGCCCCTCCTTCAGAGCAAGGAAGTGTACTTCCCACCTCCAGAACTCAAATCTGGCTAACCTGTTTCCCGGAGCCCCTTCATAAGGGTTGCTTTGCTCACACTCCAACAGCGCATCCTCATAAAAAACCATTTGCCCTCACTTGCTTCTATCCAACATACTTTCGAACACTTGTGAACACATAGTAAAGAGATTTTTACTATGTGGGGTAAGATGGAAAGCTTTATGGAGAAACATTACCCTAACAAGGTTGTTGCAAGCCAGGTTGGCAACATGTACAGTGACAAAGTCTTGGGCCATTTTAGGGAAGTGTTAAAGAGATGCCAGAAACAGAGCTCTCTCCACAGTTATTTTGTGAGACAGGACTCCAGTGACTCTCAAGGTGGTCCTAGTGGCATTAAGAAACAGAGAAGAGAAGCAACCCCAGAAAAGCAAATGGTACCTGAGGTGTTGATGGAAGGGGATTCCCCTTCCAAACCATAAACAATCCACTCTCTCTCCTCCTCCAGTCTCCCATACACTAAGAAGAATCTCCAATAAAGGTAAGTGTTATGCTGTTAATGTTTCATTCATCATTTCCCATTGTATTGTTTATGTACTACATGTATATTTCATGTTAAAAATTTTTTTGTTTTAATACTTCTGGGTGTCAGGAACGGATTAATTGTATTTACATTATTTCTTATGGGGAAAATTGATTCGTAAATCGTAAATTTCGTTTATAGTAACGGCTCCAGGAACGGATTAATTACGAAAAACGAGGGACCACTGTATGCTTCTATACTGTTGTGTTCTGAGCACCTCTGCAAAAACAGTGATTATGTGTGAGCGAGGTGAAAGTGTTGAATGATGATGAAAATATTTTCTTTCTGGGGATTTTCTTTCTTTTTGGGTCACCCTTCCTCGGTGGGAGACTGCCGACTTGTTGAAAAAAAAAAAAAATGGTACAAACTCTTCCACTCAACCAATCACAGTAGGAGACCCACAGGGAAGTGTCCTTGGACCTCTTTCTCATCTACATCAATGACCTACTGAATGCATCACAGCTACTCAAACCCATATAATTTGCAGATGACACTACATACGTCTTCTTCCACCTAAACCCAGTCATACTCGCCAACACTGTCCATGCCGAACTGCAGAAAATATCTGCCTGGATGATGACTAATAAACTTATTCTGAATATTTATAAAACCTATTTCATTCAGATTGGAAACAAAGCTGCAAATGTTCCACTTAACATAACACTAAACGGATGACCCGTCTCAAGACTCGCAGAGGGAAAATTCCTAGGAATCCACCTTGATAGTAGCCTCAAGTTCCAGACACACATACAACAAATCACCAAGAAAATCTCTAAGACAGTAGGCATAATCTCAGAGATAGGGTACTATGTTCCACAATCAGCTCTCCTGCCACTATACCATTCACTCATATATCCTTATCTCACATATGGAATTTGTGCATGGGGATCAACAACATTAAATCACCTAAGACCACTAATAACCCAGCAAAAGGCTGCAGTCAGAATTAAAACAAATTCCCACTCCTGACAGCATACTCCACCAATTTTCAAAAGTTTAAATCTGCTCACCAATACGAACATCCATACTTATTCATGTGCCTACTACATACATAGAACAATACATGCAAACATAAACCCTCCACTCAAACTTCTCCTCACCAACCTTAACAGGACACACGACCATAACACAAGACACAGATCTCTTTTTGATGTACCCTGTGTCCGTATCACACTGTAAAAAGCCTATGCACATAAAGGGCCCCAAAATATGCAATTCATTACCAGAAAATACTAAAGTAACCTGGTCTGAAAATCAATTTAAGACTCTTCTCAAAAGCCACTTAATCACCCTAGACTAAATGCTCAATATTCAATATTCCCATAATATAATTTCAATACAGTGGACCCCCGGTATATGATATTAATCCGTTCCTGAGAGCTCACTGTATGCCAAAATTATGGGAAGGCAAATTAATTTTCCCCATAAGAAATAATGGAAATAAAATTAATCCGTGCAAGACACCCAAAAGTACAGTGAAAAAAAAAGTTTTACTACATGAAATATTAAGTTTAATGCACACAAACTGAAGAAGACATGCACAGTTAGCAGTACGTACTCTACTAACAACATACCTTTAATGAAGATCTGGTGATGATTAATGGGATGGGAGGAGGGGAGAGTGTCGAAGTTGTTAATGTTCAGAAGGGGAATCCCCTTCCATTAGGACTTAAGGTAGCAAGTCCTTTTCCGGGGTTACTTCCCTTCTTCTTTTAATGCCACTAGGACCAGCTTGAGAGTCACTGGACCTCTGTCGCACAACATATCTGTCCATAGAGGCCTGTACCTCCCATTCCTTTATGACATTCCTAAAGTGTTTCACAACATTGTCAGTGTAATAATCACCAGCACAGCTTGCAATAGCTGTGTTAGGGTGATTTCCATCCATAAAGGTTTGCAGTTCAACCCACTTTGCACACATTTCCTTAATTTTTGAAGTAGGCACAATGGATTCCACAACTGGCATAGGCTTCTCAGGGTTAGCCCCAAACCCTTCAAAATCTTTCGTAATTTCCATACTAATTCTCACCCTTTTTACCACAGGGTTGGCACTAGAAGCTTTCTTGGGGCCCATGTGACTTATTTTGCAGATACAAGCACCAAAAACACTGTGATAATATGGAATGTACCGAATGTATGCTTAGATGTGAGCACACTGGCTGGCATGTAAACACTGGCACGCACGGGGCAGTTCAGGCCACATGTGGACGCGTCCCGGACGAATCGCATGTGGCGGGTTTTTTAATGAATGGCGAGGCAAAATTTTTGTGTTAAAATGTATCATATACCGGATTTAACGTATACCGATGCCATTGTATGCCGAGGGTCCACTGTATTTACTTTTGAACCTATTGTCCATTGTCGACAGAAATATAACTGAATCATGTTTCACATAAAGCATTTTTGAATACAGTGGACCCCCGCTTAACGATCACCTCCCATTGCGACCAATTATGTAAGTGTATTTATGTAAGTGCGTTTGTACGTGTATGTTTGGGGGTCTGAAATGGACTAATCTACTTCACAATATTCCTTATGGGAACAAATTCGGTCAGTACTGGCACCTGAACATACTTCTGGAATGAAAAAATATCGTTAACCGGGGGTCCACTGTATATGAATATATCCTTTGGTTTAAAGAAATTAGATTCACTTATAATTAATAGATCTACTGTACAACTATGATAAATTTCTTTAGTGCTAAGTAGTCAGTAAGCCAATAAATTAAGTCAGCCCATAATGCCTAGGCATAACAGAGGCTCTCTTTGCATTGCAAATTATTACTGTAAATACATAATCTCAATGTACTAGTACTTGCAAAGAAATAAATAAATCTGAATTTGAATTCCTGGTTATATTTTATTTTCCAAGAAATAGGGTAAATCTGTGATTTTTGTGATGATGAATTCAAAATGGAGGGTAAGTGTAATATAGGAGAGGCCTGAGGACATGATTAATAATTGCTTTAGTTCCTGGAGTGTCTACAGTGTTTATTTCGGATTCAGCTTTTAAATCTAATTTTTTAATTTTGTTCACTTTACAGAATAGTTCTGATTGTGGAATGGGCAGTGTCTTGTGCTCAATCAATAGAACAGAAGGCATACTAGCAAAATAGCTAAGTATCTGGATGAATTGAGCAATGGAATTGGCTTAAAATAGGACTCAAATTGGGCAAAATTGCCGAGTAAATTGCATCCAGACTGCCAACTTTGAGCTTGCGTAAATGTAAGTTTTTCATCAAATTTCATATTTTTGGTGTAATTACCTTCAGAAATAGATTCTCTACCATTCCAGATTTTTTTTATAAAAAATGCCAACACTTGACTGCAGCTTTAATTTTGGGGCTTCCAACAGTGAAGCGGTTAATAATTATTTAAGTTTAATATTTAGTGCCTTCTTGTAATTTTGTCTGGACTAAAAGAGGTGCCAGAAAATCAGTGTTGTACCTGTATAAAAAAGCGTAACATCAGCAAAAACTTACCAAGAGAATTCGATGAAGTGTTCGTGTGGATACAGCTAGCATTCTCAGGTATCTGCTGCCATTTTTGTCTTCTATATAAGACTTTCTTTCCAGTAGAGATATCTAGACAAAAAACAATTTGGTGATATAGTGTCCTATAGCAAGAAGTGTCAGAGTCAAGTACATCAGCACATATCACAGTCTGGCAGTTCAATGCAGACTTTACCACTTCAGAATAAATAGAAAGACAAATTTACATGAAGGAAACAGTTTTAAAGTAGCTGTCACATTGATAAAATATAATCTATAATGTACTGTACAAATCTGATAAAATATTCCAAGTGGCAGGCACAGAGAGAGGGACCTAGGAGTCATAGCTGACAAAGGATTGTCACTGTAGGATCATATTAATGAAATTGTAAGAAGCAATATGCTACACTGGCAGACTTGAAGAAAGAAAAAAAAATATGGATGGAGTAACAGCAAAAAATTTCATTCAAAATGCATATCAGATTAAAATTGGAATATGCATTAATGATGGACAAGCTAGAAAGTCCAAAGCCAAGCTGCAAAATGGCTCCCAGAGCTAAATGTATTTACTTGCTAAGAAAGGCTGAGAACATTAAATATCTCATCTCTGTCTGAAAGAAGGAAAAGAGGAAGCATATTGATTACATATACAAAGATTCAATAGAATAGATAAGAAAGATTTCCTAATGCCATCAAAAGGGCAAACAAGATGCCACAGTTGTATAATAAGTAGAGTTCCTGAAAGGATAAAAAAAAATTATCTTCCTCACAAGAGTAACAGAACAATGGAATAAATTACAAGATGAGGTAGTAAGTAGTCAATAACCAATGAACATTTTATAAAGGGACATCTACTACAAGTAGATATGATAACCACAAATAAGTAATTAGCAACCACCCAGGGAAGCACTACCATCTCGCCAAGTGAGCGTAAAACGGAAACCTGTAATTGTTTTACATGATGGTAGGATTGCTTGTGTCTTTTTTTCTGTCTCATAAACATGCAAGATTTCAGGAACGTCTTGCTACTTCTACTTACACTTAGGTCAGACTACACATGCATGTACAAGCATATATATATATAAACACCCCTCTGGGTTTTCTTATCTTTTCTTACTGGTTATTGTTCTTGTTTATTTCTTCTTATCTCCATGGGGAAGTGGACAAGAATCCTTCCTCCGTAACCCATGCATGTCGTAAGAGGAGACTAAAATGTCAGGAGTAAGGGGCTAGTAACCCCTTCTCCTGTATATATTATGTACTAAATTTATAAAGAGAAGCTGTCCTTTTTCTTTTTTGGGCCATTCTGCCTCGGTGGGATACGGCTGGTGCGTTGAAAGAAGAAAGAAAAAGGAAACTTTTATTTTTCATTTTGGGTCACCCTACCTTGGTGGGATATGGCTGGTTTGTTGAAAGAAGGATTGCTGGTGTCTTTTTACCATCTTAAACACACAGGATAACAGGTATACGTATCTTGTTACTTTTACTAGGTGATGCTACACACATGCATGTACACTCATATTTACATGCCCATCTGGGTTGTCCTCTATTTTCTTAATAGTTCTTGTTCTTCTTTATTTCTTATCTCCATGGGGAAGTGGAAAAAATTCTTCCTCTGTAAGCCATGTATATGTTGTAAGAGGTGACTAAAATGCTGGTAGTAAGGGGCAGGTAACCCCTTCTCCTGTATAAATTAAATTTTATAAGAAAACTTTTGTTTTTCTTTTTGGGTCATGATGCCTTGGTGGGATATGCCCAGGTTGTTGAAAAAAAATTAAATGTAGAAAAAATAAAACAAATTAAAAAAACAAAGGACAATCAGTATATATATCAGCTGGCAATTTTTTTTCACTGAACCAGCCATATCTCACTAAGGTAGGGTGACCTAAAAAGAAAAACAAAAGATTTTCTTTTTAAATTTAGTAATCACCTGGGAATCGTACATAATTATTATATACTACAGAGGGATAGTGGTACCTCGGGATACGAACAGCTCAAAATGCAAACAATTATGTAAGTGTATTTATGCAAGTGCTTTTGTAAGTGTATTTTTGGGGGTCTGAAATGGATTAATCTAATTTACATTATTCCTTATGGGAACAAATTCATTCAGTATCAGCATTCAAACAGCCTTCTGGAACGAATTAAGTTCGTATCCCGAGGTACCACTGTATTTCTTAAGGTGATGTTTGTTAACAATAGTTTATAATTAAAAGTAAATGTAGGAAAGAGCAAGGTGATGATGATGATAAAAAAATTTAGGTAACGAAAGATTAGATATCAGATTGGAGGGAGAGAGTATGGAGGAAGTGAATGTATTCAGATATTTGGGAATGAACATCTATGAAAGACTTGGTGAATCACAGAACTGATGAGGGAAAAAAGGCAAGTGGAGCACTGAGGAGTCTGTGGAGATGAAGAACGTTATCCATGGAAACAAAGAGGGGAATGTATGAGAGTACAGTTATACCAATGCTCCTATATGAGTGTGAAGCATGGGTGGTGAATGTTGCAACAAGAAGGCTGGAGACAGAGATGTCATGTCTGAGGGCAATGTGTGGTGTGAATATAAGGCAGAGAATCCATAGCTTGGAGATTAGAAGGAGGTGCAGTATTTCTAAAAATATTATTCTGAGGAAGAATTGATGAGGTGGTTCGGACAGTTAGAGGATGGAACGAATAAAATGACTTGGAGGGCATATAAATCTATAGTGGAAGGAAGGCAGGGTCGGGATCATCCTAGGAAAGACTGGAGGGATGGGGTAAAGGAAATTTTTTGTAAAGGGCTTGGACTTCCAGCAAGTGTGCATGAGCATGTTAGATAGGAGTGGAGATGAATGCCTTTTATGACTTGACGTGCTGTTGGAGTGTGAGCTAAGTAACATTTATCAAGGGATTCAGGGAAACTGGTTAGCTGGACTTGAGTCCTAGAAGTGGGAAGTACAGTGCCTGCACTCTGAAGGAGGAGTGTTGATATGTTGCTGTTGTTTAACTGTAGCGTAGGCATGCCTCTGGCAAGACAGTGATAGAATGAATTATGATGAAAGTGTTTCTTCTTTTTTGGGTCACCCTGCCTCAGTTGGAAATTGCCAATGTGTCAATAAAAAATAAGTTTAGAATTTTAACCTTAAATGGGATATTGGCAGTTTGGAGGGATATGTTGTGTATCTTTATATGTGTATGCTTCTAGACTGTTGTATTCTGAGCACCTCTGCAAAAACAGTGATAATGTGCGAGTGTGGTGAAAGTGTTGAATGATGATGAAAGTATTTTCTTTTTGGGGATTTTCTTTCTTTTTTGGGTCACCCTGCCTTGGTGGGAGACGGCCGACTTGTTGAAAAAAAAAAAAAAAAAAAAAAAAATATATATATATATATATATATATATATATATATATATATATATATATATATATATATATATATATATATATATATATATATATATATATATATATATATATATATATATATATATATATCTACAGTGGTCCCTCGTTTATCGTAATTAATCCGTTCCTAGAAGTGTTACTATAATCGAAATCTATGATTTTCGAATCAATTTTCCCCATAAGAAATAATGTAAATAAAATTAATCCATTCCTGACACCCAGAAGTACTAAAACAAAAAAAATTTTTACATGAAATATAGATGTAGTACATAAACAGTACAATGGGACATGATGAATGAAACATTAACAGCATAACACTTACCTTTATTGGAGATTCTTCTTAGTGTATGGGAGACTGGAGGAGGAGAGAGATTGGATTATTTACAGTTTGGAAGGGGAATCCCCTTCCATCAACACCTCAGGTACCAATTGCTTTTCTGGGGTTACTTCTCTTCTCTGTTTCTTAATGCCACTAGGACCAGCTGGAAAGTCACTGGAGCCCTGTCTCGCAAAATAACTGTCCAGAGAGCTCTGTTTCTGGCGTCTCTTTAACACTTCCCTAAAATGGGCCAAGACATGTTGCCAACATGGCTTACAACAGCCTTGTCAGGGTGATGTTTCTCCATAAATCTTTCCATCTTACCCCACATCTCAAAACTCTCCTTAATTTCTGAAGAGGCACCTTCTTCCATCTCTCTTCCTCCTCCTCTGCAGCAAGATTCTGAGCTGCAATCTGTTGCTCTTCCTGCTGAAGCTCTTGCAGCTCCTCAGTGGTGAGCTCATCGTTGTGGTCTTCCACCAACTCTTCCACATCCTCCAAACTCACATCCAACCCCATGGAACTCCCCAGTGCCACAATAGATTTAATAAGTGACATAGGCTCATCAGGGTCAGCCCCAAACCCTTCAAAATCCCTCTTGTCAACACAATCTGGCCAAAATTTTCTCCAAGCAGAGTTCAAAGTCCTGGTAGTCACTCCCTCCTAAGCCTTACCTATAAGGCTTATGCAATGGAGGGTGCTGAAGTGTTCTCTCCAAAAACCTCTTAGGGTCAAGTGAGTGTCTGAGGTCACATTCAAGCACCTTTGAAACATTGCTTTGGTGTAGAGTTTTTTAAAGTTTGCAATGACCTGCTGGTCCATGGGCTGGAGGAGAGGAGTGGCATTCGGGGGCAAGAACTTTATTGTGATGAACCCAAACTCCTCAAAAATTAGGTCATCCAAGTTTGGAGGATGAGCAGGTGTATTGTCCATTACCAGGAGGCACTTGAGATCCAATTTCTTTTCCAGGAGGTAATTCTTCACACTAGGGCCAAACACTTCATTGAACCACTCGACGAAAATTTCCCTTGTGACCCATGCTTTACTATTAGATTTCCAAAACACACAATTTACTCTTCATAACATTGCTTTTCCTGAACACACTGGAATTTTCAGAATGGTACACTAGTAACAGCTTCACTCTGAAATCCCCACTAGCATGAGCACAGAACATGAGCGTCAGCCTGTCTTTCATAGGCTTGTGTCCTGGCAGTGCCTTTTCCTCCTGAGTAATGTAGGTCTTCTTTGGCATTTTCTTCCAAAAGAGGCCTGTTTCATCACAACTGAACATTTGTTCAGGTTTCAGTCCTTCAGCCTCTATGTACTCCTTGAATTCATGCACATATTTTTCAGCCGCTTTGTGGTCCGAACTGGCAGCCTCACCATGCCTTACCACACTGTGTATGCCACTACGGTTCTTAAATCTCTCAAACCAACCTTTGCTGGCCTTAAATTCACTCACATCACCACTAGTTGCAGGCAATATCTTTACCAGATCGTCGTGCAACTGCCTAGCCTTTTCACAAATAATCGATGTCATAAGACTATCTCCTACTAATTGTTTCTCGTTTATCCACACCAATAACAACTTCTCAACCTCTTCGAGTACTGGTGATCTCATTTTTGTCAGCATATTTACCCCCTTTGCAACAACAGCATCCTTGATTTCCTTTTTTTTGGCCACGATGGAAGCTATGGTTGTATGGGGTTTGTTATACATCCTGGCCAGTTCGGCCATACATACGCCACTTTCATATTGTTCAATGATGTTTTTCTTAAATTCAATCATATTTCTCACCTTCTTTGCCAAAGGCTTGGCACTAGGAGCTTTCTTTGGAGCCATGGTAGCTTATTTAGTAGTTGCAAGCACTAAAATGAATGGAATATTATGAAATATTTTGTATGAGCAAGTAAGGGGACCGTCGCTCACTGGTAAACAATGTCACACTAGCTGGGAAGGGAGGCCGGGGTGGCTCAGAGCGTGAGTACGCGTCCCAGACGAATGACTATTCGCAAGTCAATCTACGATTATAACGAGCTAATGTTTTGACAAAAATATCGTTACGATTTCCAAAAATTACGACTATCGAGCCCTACGATTATCGAGAACCACTGTATTCTTCTTTCAACAAACTGGCCAATTCCAGCCGTGACAGGGTGGCCCAAAAAGAAAAACGAAAGTTTCTCTTTTTAACTTTAGTAATATATACAGAAGGGGTTACTAGCCCCTTGCTCCCAGCATTTTAGTCACCTCTTACGACATGCATAGCTTACGGAGGAAGAATTCTGTTCCACTTCCTCATGGAGATAAGAGGAAATAAGAACAAGAACTAGTAAGAAAATAGAAGAAAATCCAGAGGGGTGTGTACATATATGCTTGTACATGCATGTCTAGTGTGATCTAACTGTAAGTAGAAGTAGGAAGACGTACCTGAAATCTTGCATGTAGGATTGCTGGTGCCTTTTTTCTGTTTCATAAACATGGAAGATTTCAGATATGTCTTCTTACCTCTACTTACACTTAGGCCACACTACATATGCATGAACAAGCATATACAATGGTACCTTGACTTACGAGTACCCCAACTTACAAGTTTTCCGAGTTACAAGCCGTCGCTCAGTCAATTTTTTGCTTTGAGTTGCAAGCCAAAATCCGAGTTACGAGCGAGCTTCTGATATGCCGCCACTTGCAGGAGAGATGAAATATCAAAAACCTCGACAATAACCAATCTGTAACATCCTTTCAATTTTGATACCACTGGTAGTGTCATCCTGCAAGAATGTTCTATAACATATGCCCTTAGTAAAGAGAAACAATTCAGGAACATGTGTAATACATGTTCAGCAGGCCAGCTGGTTGGGTGGCTGGCTGGCTGGCTCATTTGCTTTGGCTGTCTCTACCTCCTTCTGTCTGTATCTCTGTCTCTGTCTATCTGTGTCTCTATCTCTGTCTTTGTCTCTGTCTCTGTCTGTCTCTTTCTCACAGGTACACTTAAATACAGTTATACATAGTGTAAATTACCTAGGATAACCCCAAGAATCCAGACAGAATGCTATACTATGCTTGTAGATATATGGCATAATAAGCACGACTGGAAAGTAATACACATTTTCACTTGCTCAGGAATCAGACTTAATTGACTCTGCGTCGTGTGTAATACCTGTTCGTTCATGGGCAGCTCTGCCTCTGAGACAGAGACAAACAGAGAGACAGGAAGACAGAAACACAGGCAGATGGAAAGACAGATAAGCAGAGACAGAGATAAACATAGACAGAGCTAGACAGACATATAGACAGATAGAAACACATACAGAAACAAACAAATAGACAGACATGTTATTTGTAACAGTGAAAAATAAATCTAAGGCAGTGCACGATCATTAACCCTTTGGGGGTCGACAGGTCCTCTCAGAGACTTGTTGTCAGGGTCGGCCAAATTTAAAAACAAAAAAAAAAAAAAAATTTTCTTATGAAAAGATAGAGAATCTTTTCCTGATCGTAATGACACCAAAAGCATGAAATTTGATGTAAAACTTACGGAATTATGCTCTCGCGAAGTTAGCGGTCTCGACGATGCTTATGCATCGGCGATTTTGCTCATTTTGAGCCCTATTTTCGGCCAATTCCAGTGTACTAGTCGACAAAAATCATAACTATTTCGCTAAAACTCCATTTTTTCTATCGAATGAGTACAAGAAACCACCCATTTACCAATTTCAACTATCCAATAAAGTGGTCAGAATTTAGCAATTTTGCCATTTCACACAAATTTCAAAAGATGCCAATTTCCGAATAGGGTCCAGAATAAACAAGAAAGACATTCCTGGCACTAAAATAACAAGTTCTCTGTTCGTTAGTCACATCTCCAGGCCCCTCTTATATTTCTTTGGCTTTTCACTTTAAATTTTTATTCTTACAAAAAAAAATAAGATTTACTGTTATGCAGACTACTGCATTAGTGTAGAAATGGTATAAATAATATCAGCACACTTGTGAAAGAATATTAGACTCACCAGTTGATGTGCATTGGACGCTTGGCATGATTTGTTTACTTTTGAACTTTGGTAAAAATCAAACATTTCTGCTACTTTGAGCTCAATTTCAAGGTACTTTTCATTGTAAAACCAGTCAAAATCATATCAATTTCTGTAATATGTCTTCCATTCTATAAAATGAGACCAAGAAAACTAGAATACAACAATAAATACCATATGAAAATACAGTGCAAAGTCGCTGTTTTAATCCAAAAATACGGTCAAAGTTTTTGGATGAAAATACAGTGCAAAGTCGCTGTTTTAATCCAAAAACATGGTCAAAGTTTTTTTTTTCTCATTACGCACTGTGTGCTACAGGATTTTTTTATACTATGCACACTGACCACATAGACCCATTTCTTACATATGTAGGCCTACCAGCTTTCTCTCACTAGATTTGAGGGCGCTAGAATTTGGGCGTACTAGTACGTCAAAAACCCTGGGCCGTAAGACGTACTAGTACATCCGAAACCCCCAAAGGGTTAAATGTCACTCCACGAGTGACACTCCATTGGCAGTGGAGTGGCACTCATCTTACACAGTGCTTCAAGGAGTTTCCTATATACTCCAGTAATTCTCAAACATTACTGGGACCTGGCAAAAAAGGCAAAAATCATTTCTTATTTATAAATACATTTTTCTTATTTAACCCTTAAACTGCGTACATAATGCTCTGAACGTACATGTACGCTTTTTTTACATAAGAAACAATGTAAAATCGATCGTAGATCCACATTCGGAGTGCTACACATGCGAACATGGATCTACGTTTGGACAGTTTAAGGGTTAAAAACCTGTAACAAAAAAATTGGGGTGATTTTTTGGGGGCTGAAACGGATTAGTGGCATTTCAATTAATTTCAATGAGGAAAACTGATTTGGTATACATGTACAGTGGACCCTTGAGTAATGGCGGCATCGGCTAATGCCAAAATCGGAAAGTGGCGCATTTTTACGTCAAAATATTGGCTAGGCTAATGCCCAAGAATTTGGTTAAGAGCATTCGTCCCGATCGTATCCGCCTGTCCGCCCAGCCTGAGCGCCTGAGCAGACCTGCCTTCAGCTAGTGGGCCATTGTTTATAAGCCAGTCCAGACAATTCCACGCGTACATGTGATACATTTTGTATTATTCCAGTGTTTTTAGTGTTTGTAACTGCTAAATAAGCCACCATGGGCCCAAAGAAAACTTCTAGTGCCAACTCTGTAGTAAAAAGGGCGAGAAATACTATAATGTTTTATCACTGATTACATCATTGCTTAGTTAATCTTAAGTTAATTTTAAGCCAGCCCGTAATGCTATGCATACAAGTGGCTTTGGCATGCTGCTCTTAACTGTATTTTTTGTACCTCTGTATGTATGCTCAAATTACTAAATAAATAAATAAATAAATAAATAAATAATAAAAGAGATACTCGCAAAGTAAGAAAGTGGAGTGCATGTCTCCGAGTTGGCCAGGTTATACAACAAACCCCATTCAACCATCACTACTATCTTGCCCAACAAAAAGAAAATCAAGGAAGCTGTTGTTGCAAAAAGTGCAAGTATGCTTACAAAACAGAGATCTCAAATGCTCAAAGATGTGGAGAGACTGTTGTTGGTGTGGATCAACGAGAAACAATTATCAGGAGATAGTGTTTCTTAGTCAATATGTGAAAAGGCAAGGCAGTTGCATGATGATCTAATGAAGAAAATGCCTGAAACTAGTGCTGATGTTAGTGAATTTAACCCTTTCAGGGTCCGTCCCGTAGATCTACGGCTTCACGTTGAGTGTCCAAACCGTAGATCTATGCCAAAATTCTAGCGCCGTCAAATTTAGCGCGAAAGCACTCATAGGCCTACATGTGAGAGAACGGGTCTGCGTGGTGCGTGTGCGCCATAAACAAAAAATCTAGGCGCCCGCATAGCATTGTGGGAACGCCGGCTCAGTTACCCTTGTTCGTCATGCCTCATCGCAAGTCAGCTCTCACTCCCCAGAAAATTGGGTCTCTCCTCTTCCTATCTGATAGTTCTGACACTGGTGGAAGTGGAAATGAAGACGAATTCTACGGCTTTGATCAGTTAGTGACCGAAAAGAATGACCAGGATATCGATAATAGTGCAGAAAACCCTGACGATCCTCAACCTTCTACCTCTGGTGTGGGCACTCGTGACTCACGGTTGGTTGTTCCTCAATGCAAGAGAAAGCTAATATTTTCGCGTGGCCAGGCCTCTGACTTCAGTAATGATGATGATAGTGACTTGGATTGTGATTTTATTGCGCTCGACGATCATTCGAGTAGTGATAGTGAGGAATCATATTCACCAGTGAAGCGTCGGTATGTTCGCCGCCGCATGCACTCGGGTAGTGTACCCTATGCTGTGCCCAGGGGATGGATTACATCCCGGAGTACATCCCGTGGCCCTACACCAGTTTTAGGTAGTGATAGTGAGGATGATGTGGCTACACTTGGCATGGATAGACCACAGGCATCAGTGGATGGTGATAGTGGTGATGGTAGTGGCACTGCCATGCGTGACTCACCAGCCCACGCTGGGACCCACGCTGCTGACTCGTCAGTTCAAGGACAAAGCGGAGCGTCAGCCACCAGCCCACCACAACCACAACCACCCGCACAACCAGCCTAAAATGTCCAGTATCCACCAGCAAACTGTATGTGGGATTGGCAGCAAAATCCCAATTTTGTTCCCAAGCCCCAACACTTTGATGACTCTCAAAGTGGAATTCTACCTACTTGTCCCCTTGGAACCACAGCCAATGAACTGGAATTCTTTGAATTATTCTTTGACCAGCCATTGATGGAAACTATTGTCAGGGAAAGTAATAAGTATTTTGAGTACACCATGGCAAATACAATCATATCACCACAGTCAAGACTACACAGGTGGAAAGAGACGACTGTTGCAGAAATGTATTTGCTTTTTGCAGCAATAATGCTTATGCTTCATGTCTATAAGCATAATATAAAAGCATACTGGTCCACAGATCGGCTAATTTCTACCCCGGTCTTCAGTGAAATCATACCAGTGAACAGGTTTATCTTACTCTTACGTATGTTGCACTTCTCTGACAAAACCAGGCCTGACAGAAGTGACAGGTTATACAAGATTAGAAATGTTTTCATGTATCTCAAACAAAAATTCAGCATATACTTTTATCCATTCAAGAATCTTGTAATTGACGAGTCTTTGATTTTGTTCAAAGGTAGACTGTCATTCAAGCAGTATATACCGAGCAAGAGGAAACGCTTTGGTATAAAACTGTTTGTACTCCGTGATTGTGACAGTGGCCTGGTGTTGGATATTGTTGTATACACGGGAAGTAAAACATTGAAAGATACCAAGATGTTATTGGGTATCTCAGGTGACGTAGTGAGAAACATGATGGCACCTTATCTTGGTAAGGGGCATACATTATATACCGATAACTGGTACACAAGCCCATTACTCAGTGATTTCATGCGAGTGAACAAGACAGATGTGTGTGGCACAGTGCGTTCTAATCGTAAACATATGCCCAGGCTCAACGCAGTGCTCGTGGTGATGACGTGCAGGTGTTTACTGCCAATGACATCATGGCATTACGGTGGCATGACAAACGAGATGTCACATTGTTGACAACCATTCACCGTAATGAAATGCAAGACAGTGGCAAAGTTGATCGAGTGACTAATGAACGTATTCGAAAACCAGTGACAGTGACTGATTATACACAAAACATGCGCTTGGTTGACAAATGTGACATGCAGATTGGTTTTGTTGACTGTGTTCGTAAGAGTTACAATTGGTACATGAAACTTTTCTTCCATCTCATGGACATTTCTATGCTCAATGCATATAATATGTACCAAATAAAGACTGGCAACAGACCATCGTATAGTGAATTTTGTTTGTCTGTTGTCAGACAACTCATAATGAAGTACCAGGTAAGAACACCTGCTATACAACAAGGTCCTCGAATTACTCAGGATATACCCAAGCGTTTGAGGAGGGAAGGTGATCATTTCATAATACAGCTTTCTTCAACTCAGAAGAAATTTGCTCAGAAGAGATGCATCGTCTGTGCACAAACAAAACGACGGCAACAAAGACGCAAAGACACTCGGTTTATGTGTGAGGAATGTAAGGTGCCTCTGTGTATGGTGCCTTGTTTCAAGGAGTTCCACAAGCTCCAGCAGTTCTAAAACCATGTTCAGTGATTGTAAATATGTAAATATATGATAGAACATTAGTATTATACAAGATTTATGCATGTTTATTGTAATAAACAACAGTGGTAAACAATAATATGATAATAACTTTAGTGCGGTTATTGTGTTCAATACAGTGAGTTTATTTATTTTTTTTTTTTTTTCAACAAGTCGGTCGTCTCCCACCGAGGCAGGGTGACCCAAAAAAGAAAGAAAATCCCCAAAAAGAAAATACTTTCATCATCATTCAACACTTTCACCACACTCACACATTATCACTGCTTTTGCAGAGGTGCTCAGAATACAACAGCTTAGAAGCATATACAGTGGACCCCCGGTTAACGATTTTAATCCGTGCAAGAGGGATAATTGTTATGCGAAATAATCGTTATGCGAATGAATTTTCCCCATAAGAAATAATGGAAATAAAATTAATCCGTGCAAGACGCCCAAAAGTATGAAAAAATTTTTTTTTTACCACATGAAATGTTAATTTTAATACACACAAACTGAAAAAGGCATGCACAATTACATGACACTTACTTTTATTGAAGATCTGGTGATGATTGATGGGATGGGAGGAGGGGAGAGCATTATCTTCTTACTGTTTAGAAGGGGAATCCCCTTCCATTACGACTTGAGGTAGCAAGTCCTTTTCCGGGGTTACTTCCCTTCTTCTTTTAATGCCACTAGGACCAGCTTGAGAGTCACTGGACCTCTGTCGCACAACAAATCTGTCTATAGAGCTCTGTACCTCCCGTTCCTTTACGATTTGTCTAAAATGGGCCACAACATTGTCATTGAAATAGTCACCAGCACGGCTTGCAACAGCTGTGTCAGGGTGATTTTCATCTATAAAGGTTTGCAGTTCAACCCACTGTGCACACATTTCCTTAATCTTTGAAGTAGGCACAATGGATTCCACAACTGGCATAGGCTTCTCAGGGTTAGCCCCAAACCTTTCAAAATCTTTCTTAATTTCCATACTAATTCTCACCCTTTTTACCACAGGGTTGGCACTAGAAGCTTTCTTGGGGCCCATGGTCACTTATTTTCCAGAAACAGCACCGAAAACACTGTAATAATACGAAATATTCCGAGTGTATGCTTGGATGTTACCGCGGAGGCTGGCTGGTAAACAATGGGACGGGCGGCACATGTGAGGGCACATTGGACGCGTCTCGGACGAAAATCGGTGAGCGGGTTTTTAATCGGTATGCGCGGCAAAAATTTTGCGATAAAAGTAAGCGGTATGCGGAAAAATCGCTATGTGATGCCATCGTTATGCGGGGGTCCACTGTACGTATAAAGATACACAACATATCCCTCCAAACTGCCAATATATATATATATATATAATATATATATACATTATATACAGTATTGGTCTCTCAGGCCCCAAATGTTAGTAGGAATAGAAAATAAAAGAAAAAACTTAAAAAACCGCTAAATAATGTAATGCGCGTATGTGGAATTCGTCGATGTTGCCGCCACCACATCATTTTTGACAAACTTCTTGGCACTGTATCTCGGTAAGTACTGATCAGAATTTTTTTTTTGTCTTATTACCTTCACAAAAATATGCTCTTTAATTCTGTAAGAAAAAATAATTTTTTTTTTCAAAATTTCTTGGGACACTGGAGCACCACTTCAGATTTTGGCCTTGGACCCTGAAGGGGTTAAGGCCAGCAAAGGTTGGTTTGAGATATTTAACCCTCTGACTGTTTACGCCGTATAAATACATCTTACGAGCCAATGTTTCTGACGTATTTATACGCACAAATTCTAGCGGCTTCAAATCAAGCGGGAAAGGCCTGGTAGGCCTACATGAGAAAGAATGGGTCTCAGTGGTCGGTGTGCATCATGTGAAAAAAATCTTGGGACCCAGCGGTGCATTGTGGGAACGCCATCTTGTTAGTCCATTTTCACCATGCCTCTCAGTAAGAAGTTCCTCACTCCTTGGCGGATTGGAGGTCTTTTGTTCCCAAGTGATAGCTCTAACAGCGATGAAAATGTCAGTGACAGTGAATTCCAGGGTTTTGAAGTGAGTGTTACCGGAAAAAGTGCCCAGGATAACGTAATTAGTGATGAAAACCCAAATGACCCACAACCTTCCACCTTTGGTTCTGGGCCGGCTTGTTCACGTTCACGTTCGCCTGTACCAGGACGAAAGAGGAAACTATTTGGCCGTGTACAACACCCAGATGTTAGCAGTGAATGTGATAGTGATAGTGATTTCAAGGTCATTGAAAGCAGTTCTAGTGACAGTGAGGGTGAATATTCCCCAGTGAAGTGGCAGTATGTACGACGTAGCATGCGGTCTGGTAGTGTTTCATATGTTATTCCAAGGGGAAGGAGAAACTCTGGGAGCACATTCCGTGGCCCTACACCACGACCTGATAGTGAAGATGACGATATTGTTACGATGGGTATGAATAAGATCAGAAAATGTGTTTATATAAGATCAGAAATATGTTTATGTACCTGAAACAAAAGTGCTGCATGTATTTTTATCCCTTCAGGAAGCTTGTTATTGATGAGTCTTTGATTTTATTCAAAGGAAGACTCTCATTCAAGCAATATATACCAAGCAAGAGGAAATGCTTTGGTATAAAGCTATTTGTACTGTGTGATTGCAGAAGTGGTCTAGTTTTGGATATCATTGTGTACACTTGCAGTAATACTTTGAGAGATACCATGAAGTTATTGGGTATCTTTGGTGATGTGGTTCAAACAATGATGGAACCATATCTTGGTAAGGGGCATATGTTATTTACTGATAACTGGTACACAAGCCCCTTACTCAGTGATTTCTTGCGAGTGAACTTGACAGACGTGTGTGGCACAGTGCATGGTAATCGTAAACATATGCCAAGGTTCGACGCTGGCACTTGCAGAGGTGAGGTGCAAGCCTTGGCTGCCAATGACATCATGGCATTTTGGTGGCATGACAAACGTGATGTCACATTGTTGACATCAGTTCACCGAAACAAAATGGCACACAGTGGCAGGCACAACAGAGAGACCAATGAACCCATTCTAAAGCCTGCAGCTGTCATGGACTACAACCTCAATATGCGCTTAATGGACAAATGTGACGTGCAGATTGGGTTTGCAGACAGTGTACGCAAGAGTTATAAGTGGTATATAAAACTTTTTTTCCATCTTGTTGATATTTCTATGCTAAATGCTTATAACATATACAAGTTGAAGACCAACAAAACACCAAAATATGGTGAATTTTGCTTGTCAGTAATCAGACAAATAATCGCAAAGTACCAAGGAGCAACACCTGCAATAGACAAGCGCCCACGAAATTACCAACACACGTCATCTCGTTTCAGGCCTGGTGATCACTACCCCATACAACTGCCTCCTACTACTGCCAAGAAAAATGCTCAGAAGAGGTGTTATGTATGTACACATACCACAAAACGCCCACAAACACGCAGAGACACTCGTTTTATGTGTGAGGAGTGTCAAGTGCCCCTCTGCATATACCCATGTTTCAAAGAGTTCCACAAGCTGCAGCAGTTCTAGGAACATGTTTAGTGACTGGACATATGTTTATATATTATGGAACAATAGTAATAAACATTGTTTTGTATTGTTTGTTTGTGCAAACAAAGTGTATACACAAACTAATAGTGATAAAGTTTGTTCTGTTATTGTGTTGTAAACAATGAGTGTATATTTGAACAATGCACCTTACATTGGTCTCACAGGCCACATAAGTTACTTGGAAAAGGAAAATATTGAAAAATGCAAGAAACCTTTGAATTAGAGTAAATAAAAGAATACCGGGTGGGCGGCAGTTGCCACTGTTGCCGTACGCACGTCACTTTCTGCAAACTTTGCAGCTCTATATCTCGGTAAGTACTGATGGCAAAAAATTTTTTTAGGCTTAAAATACTCAGAAAAATATTCCTAACATTTTCATAAGAAAAAATAATTTTTCTTTTTCGAATATTTGGCGACATAGAATGACAGTTTCAGAAAGGGGCCTGCGACAGTCAAAGGGTTAAGAATCATAGTGGCATACACAGTGTGATAAGGCACGGTTAGGCTGCCAGTTCTGACATCCTCCACCTGTCACATAATGACATATAGTGGATCCTCTGTTCTCGTTGATCTCCGTTATTGCCAATTTCGGTTTTTGCCGACTTTTTTCGTCAGTTTCTTGGTTCCGTTTTCGTTGATTACCTCTGTTTTCATTGATCATACGGAACCTGTCCAGCACGCAGACAAAGCTGCCTCCTACACCATTCTCAGCCAGTGTAGTGTTGTTTCTCAGTGAGTGAACATATCCTGCCAGGTCATACAAAACATTTCGTAATACGTAATCCATTGTTTTTGCTACTTGTTTATTGTGACTGCTAAATAAGCAACCATGGCCCCAAAGAAAGCTCCTAGTGCCAGTGCTTCGGTAAAGAAAGTGAGGAACACCATAGAACTGAAAAAAGAAATCCTAAGAAAATATGATAGTGGCATACACATTGCTGAACTCGGCAGGATGCACAGGAAGTCGCCATCAACAATCAGCTCCATTGTGGCAAAGAGAAAAGAAATCATGGAAGCTGATGTTGTGAAAGGGGTGAATGCGATAACCAAACAGAGATCCCAAACAATTGAGTGGAGAAATTGTTGTTGGTGTGGATCAGACAGAAAGAGTTTGCAGGAGATAGTGCTGTGCAGTCTATAATTTGTGAAAAGGCAAGGCAGTTGCATGACGATCTCATAAAAAAACTGCCTGAAACAAGTGCTGATGTAGGTGAATTCAAGGCCAGCAAAGGCTGGTTTGAAAAATTCAAGAAGTGAAGTAGCTTACACAGTGTTGTAAGGCATGGTGAGGGTGCCAGTTCAAACAAGCAGCTGAAAAATTTGTGCAGAATTCAAATGTTATGTAGAAGCTGAAAAATTCCTACCCCAACAAGTGTTCACTTGTGGTGAAACAGGCCTGTTTTGGAAGAAAATAGCAAAAAGGACCTACATTACGCAGGAGGGAAAGGCACTCCCAGGACTCAAACCTATGAAAGACAGGCTAACTCTCTTGTTGTGTGGTAATGCTAGTGGGGATTTCTAAGTGAAGCCTTTACTGGTGTATCACTCTGAAAATCCCAGTGTGTTCAAGAAAAACAGTGTTGTCAAAAGTAAATTGTGTGTGATGTGGAAGGCTAACAGTAGGGCATGGGTCATGAGGGAAATTTTCCTGGAATGGTTCAATGAAGTGTTTGGCCCGAGTGTGAAGAAATACATCCTGGATAATAAATTGCCACTCCAGTGCCTCCTGTTAATGGACAATGCTCCTGCTCATCCTCCAGACTTGGAAGACCAATTGTATAAGGAATTCAGTTTTGTAACAGTGAAGTTCTTGCCTCCTAAC
Source organism: Cherax quadricarinatus (assembly GCF_038502225.1). Classification (NCBI taxonomy): domain Eukaryota; kingdom Metazoa; phylum Arthropoda; class Malacostraca; order Decapoda; family Parastacidae; genus Cherax; species Cherax quadricarinatus. The sequence continues at coordinate 27,354,563 of NC_091321.1, read as the reverse complement.
ACCACTCCTCTCATCCAGCCCATGGGCCAGCAGATCATTGCAAACTTCAAAAAACTGTACACCAAAGCAATGTTTCAAAGGTTCTTTGACATAACTTTGGACTCTGAATTGACCCTAAGAGAGTTCTGGAAGAATCACTTCAATATCTTCCACTGCATAGGCAGGGAGTGATTTCCAGGATGATGAAATCTGCTTTAGGAAAATTGTGGCCAGTGTGTGTCCAAAAGAAGGATTTTGAAGGGTTTGAGGCTGGCCCTGCCGACCCTACACTTGTTGTGCAATCAATTGTGGCACTGGGAAATTCCATGGGGTTGGATGTGAGTGGCCAGGATGTGTAAGAGTTGGTGGAGGACCACAATGAAGAGCTAACCACTGATGAGCTGCAAGAGCTTCATCTGCAACAGCAACAGACCACAGCTGAGGAAATTGCTTCAGAGGAGGAGGAAGAGAGATGGAAGAAGGTGCCATCTTCAAAGATTAAGGAGGTTTGTGCAATGTGGACTAAAGTGCATTCATTTGTAGAGGAACATCACCCTGAGAAAGTTGTTGCAATCCATGCTGGTGACTTTTATAATGACAATGCCATGTCCCATTTTAGGCAAATCTTAACCCTTTGACTGGTTCACTTATATATGCACGTCTCATGAGCCACCGTGTTTGATGTATTAATATGAATAAATTCTAGCAGTTTCAAATCAAGCGGGAGAAAGCTGGTAAACCTACATGTGAGAGAATGGGTCTACGTGGTGGGTGTCTTGGTAGTCCATTTTCACCATGCCTCGCGGTAAGAAGGAACTCACTCCTCTGCGGATTGGAGGTCTTTTGTTCCCATGTGATAACTCTAACAGTGATGCAAGTGCCAGTGAAAGTGAATTTCATGGTTTTGGAGAGAGTATGACCAAAAGCAGTGCCCAGGATAATGTAATTAGTGATGAAAATCCAGATGACCCATGACCTTCCACCTCTGGTGCTGGGCCATCTCATTCACGTTCACCTGTACCAGGACGAAACAGGAAACTATTTTCCTGTGTACAAGACTTAGATGTGAGCAGTGAAAGTGATAGTGATAGTGATTTCCAAGCTATTGGAAGCAGTTGCGACAGTGGAAGCTATTGGAAGCAGTTGCGACAGTGGAAGCTATTGGAAGCAGTTGCGACAGTGAAGGTGAATATTCTCCAGTGAAGTGGCAGTATGTACAATGCAGCATGCGTTCTGGTAGTGTGCCATATGCTGTTCCAAGTGGAAGGAGTAAATCTCGGAGTACATCCTGTGGCCCTACACCATGAACTGATAGTGAAGATGATGATATTGTTACAATGGGGATGAATAATGTGCGTGGGGCAGCAGGTGGTGGCGGTGGCGACATGAGTCATGTGGCACCAGCAGCGGGCCATGCTACTACCCACACTGCTAACTCAGCACAGCCACAACCACCCCCACACTTCCACAACCTACACAACTGCAACTACCTGTAAATATCCAGTACCCACCAGCAGACCACATCTGGGATTGGCAGCAAGGTGACAATTTTGTTCCCAATCCCCATCACTTTGATGGAATACAAAGTGGAATACAGCCATCATGTACAGTGATTGTACATATGTATATATATTATAGAACAATAGTAATACACATTTTTTTATATTGTTTGTGTAAACAAGTTTTGTAAACAATATGATGATACCAGTGTTTTTGCTATAATTATGTTACATTCAACGATTGTATACATGTATATGAACACTGTACAGTACTTTGGTCTCACAGGTCACATAAGTTATGTGAAAAAATAAAATAGTGAAAAAAAAAAAAGAAACCTTCGAATGCAAGTAAACCAAAGTTTACCAGGTAAGCGGCATTCACCGCTGTTGCCATACGCGGCTCATTTTCTGCCAACTTTACGCCTCTATATCTCGGTAAGTACCGATTGCATTTTTTTTTGGGGGGGGGGGCTTAAAACAATCAGAAAATTAATCTCAACATTTTCATAAGAAAAAATAATTTTTTTCTTTTTTTTTTTAATATTTTTTGACACCAAGACACACTTCAGGATTTGGGGTTGCGACAGTCAAAGGGTTAAAGAGACGCCAGAAACAGACCTATCTGGACAGATATTTTGTGCAACAGGGGTCCAGTGACTCCCAAGCTGGTCCTAGTGGCATTAAAAAACAAAGGAGGGAAGTGACCCCAGATAAAGACTTGGTACCTTGAGTCCTTATGGAGGGGGATTCCCCTTCCAAAGAATAACCTCTCTTCCCTCTCCCCTCCTCCTTGTGTTCCTTCCAGCACCAACAGCCTTCAATAATGGTAAGTGTCATGTGTAATGTTCATTCTTTTGTCCATGTAACTATCTTTAACCCTTAAATGGTCCAAACGTATATATACATTTTTTCAACATCTGAAAGTATGTAAAAAATGTAGATATTCATTTTTGTTTTACATTTGAAAACGTGTAAAAAAACTTTTATCTACTTTTTTTTTTGTTATATTTGAAAATATGCAAAAAAAAAGTAGATCTACTGTTGGAGCACTACGAATCTGAACGTCGATCTGTTTGGACCGTTTAAGGGTTAATGTAAAAAAAAAATTTTTTTTTGTTGCTACAGAAAGGGAGGGGAATGATTTTCTATTTTTTAGCTAACATACGTGTAAATTTTACCTTATTCCTAGTAATGACCCTCGTATTGTAGATAGTCTTAATGACCCTCGTGTAGTAGATAGTCTTTTTAGTATGATAATAAGATGTTATCTTCATTGTAGAATAATAATAAAATATTATAACCTCTATATTATAGTAATAAGGTAAAAGGACCCCAATGGAAATAAGTCACTCTGTCTGACTTTTTTGGGTTATCCTAGGTTCTCTACACATATGCTGCTATGTATGATAATTCTATGTAACTGTACACCTACCATCCGACTTACGACCTGCTTGACTTACGACCACTCGACTTAGAACCGTGTTTTTTATGCCAAATTTCTGGAAAATAAACAACTATTTGTGTTGTACACAGTGTTTATCCTAAACCTTACAGTATAAAATACAGTACTAACAGCATAAAAAGTAAAGTAAAACATGAAATACCAAAATAAAACAATAAAATAAAGTCATTACAAAAATGTTTTGTTGATATTCAGTAGTAAAGTTCGACTTACGACCATTTCGACTTACGACTGGTTTCTCGGAACCAAACTCGGTCATAAGTCAGATGGTAGGTGTATTTGTGTATACTTACTTACTTATACTTCTGGGTGTCTGGAAAGGATTAATTTCATTTACATTATTTCTAAGGGGGAAAATGGTTTTGGTTTTGGCCAATTTCAGTTTTGGCTGATGGCTCTGGAATGGAATAAACACGAAAACCGAGGGTCCACTGTGTTTTATTCATTCTAGAGTATATATCAGGTTTCTGTGTTATTTATATTGTTTATTATGTCATATTAGATAAATTTAGATAGATAAATAAGTTGTAGGGTTGATATTGGCAAAATATTGAAGGAGTATTTTGTTGTGCCTGGAATGCCACTGGGACGGATTAATTCCATTTTAATTCATTTACATGAGGAAAATTGACTCAACAAACGAGCAAATCAAGATGCAAGCAAGGTCACGGAAAGGATTAAACTCTTAAGTAGAGGTTCCACTGTATATGAAAAAGTTAAGAAATAATTTCTAACCTCTCGTTTCAAGGAAAATAATGAACGCCCAGCAGAATGAAGAAATTCTTCCCAGCGTCTTTTCTTTAATTCATTATCAAACGGTGTTATAAAATTTCTTTGTGTATGAATTTGCTTTTGAAGACTTTCTAATTCTTTCACACTATTAGATATCTGAGCAACCAGTCGTGTAACTTGACGAATACGAAGACTGGACTCTCCAATCCCTCGGTGAAGGGATGAAGGTTTTACTGCCCCAGCTTTCTTTGTAGTTTCCAGGTGTTTGGTGGATTTCTTATCTCCAGTTTTGCTTAACCTTGTGAAGACATCAGCACTGCGCTCACATTGTTCTGGTGGTAAATTTTCTCTTCCTGTGGGGGCTGTACTTAGTGTTTGATCTTGTGTGTCATGTTGATAACTTGAAGGAGGAGGTGCAGGGTTTTCCTGCCCCAGCCTGGCTTCCAGTAACTTGTATTTGGCTTTCAGCTGAGCTTTCAAGACTTCTTCAGGTTTAAAGTGCTGAAAGCAAAACAAAACATCAACACAAAAATATATTAAAGTTGAAAATTATTCAAAATCTTTCAGTGAATACAAGACAATAAATTTTTCTTGAGTATGTGGCCCTGAAAAAAAAATACTTTTTCAACTAAATTAAATTTACTGTATACAACATAAATACAGTAGGGCCCCGCTTTACGGCGTTTCGCCTTATGGCGTTCTGCTAATATGACGATGTCAAATTATGACCAAAATTTGCTATACGGCAAGCGGTCTTTCAAATATGGCGCCCCCACCCGGTTTGTTTACATTGTCCCTGACCACATCTATTATGTCAGGAAATTTTCCAAAATTTCAAGTGTTTTAAAGCTACTATGTATTTTATATGTACTCTGATAATTATACTTATGTGTACCTGTACCTAAATATACTTACACATTGTGCTGGTGTGCAGGTACACATTAAAATCGCTAAGTCTCTCTCTACTCATGACGCCAATACTACGTAATAATAATCACTCTTGGGCACACTAAATGTCTTATTTTACATTATTATAGGCAGTTTTATTAATCCATCTATGATATTTTCCTCAAAATTATATATGAAACCCATTACATAGCATATAAACATGATACATACACTCACAAAATAAAAATTGACGTAAATATGAGATTTGTTTACAAAGCGGCTGTGTAGGTAGTGTCAGAAGAATTATGTTTTCTCTAGTCAAACTGGAGGATAACTGTATTAAAATATTCTTTTCATATGCCTTTACTCTATATATAGCAATTCACAACCCTTGTGGGTTTAGTGCTTTTTATTATTATAATAATAATATTATTATTATTATTATTATTATTATTATTATTATTATTATTATTATCTTCATTCACTCTAAAAATGGTGTGTTGCTGTTTGTTTATTCTGTACTAACTTGTACAACTTGTACACAATATAAAAGTATATGTATTGTGAGGTAATTATTATTAAAATAAAAAAATATTGAGGCAAATGTTTTACAAACTCTTACAAATGGACGTGAATGAACTAAAAGTAGACACATATTAATACACATTTATTTTGCCTGACCAAGTGATCGCCCACTACCTGTTCAGTTTGTGTTCTTACATTGTCTCAACTCTGTATCTCATTCTCTCTCTCGTTTACTCTTTCGTTAACTAGTTGGCTCTCATTGACGATGGTGTCTAAGGTTAGCTGTGATAAAAAGAGAAGTTGTAAGCCCCTTGCTTTAGGTGCCAAGTTAGAGGATGATGGTGTGCCATTCTGATTTTATTTAATAAACACCCTGCCACTCACTTCTCACACATTAATATTAATATTTTTAAGGTAAGTAATAAGTGTACTCTGTGTGTATCTTACCTTTTATTGTGTTTTTAATGCCTATTTCTATTGCTAACTTTGATGTTGGTGAGGGGCTCTTGATTTAGGGAATTGGATCTGTGCTCCAGTTCCCAGAATTAAGCCTGAATGCCTTCCACATCCCCCCCCCCCAGGCGCTGTATAATCCTATGGGTTTAGCGCTTCCCCCTTGATTATAATAATAATAATATTGCTAACTTAATAGAAGTTAGTGTAAACTTGTTGTTTGGCATTTATTGCATATTTTATATGTGCTCTGATAATAATACTTGTAGAGCTGTGTGGTAGCCGGGTGGAGGGACAACATTACGTTTTCTCTGCTCAGCCATCAGAGAAAACGTGTATGAATCTGTGTTTGGCCCAGCCACTCCCCCACTTCGCTTTTGTTTACAATTTTCGGCATGAATTATTCATTACTTCTCCCTTCGTTTATGATGGCATCTAAAGGTAGTTGTTAGAAATGATTAAATTCAGTGAACAAGGTATGTCGATGTTAATAATATGGCTCTGGGCCACAGTGTAGGTAGCCAGTAGGTGTAGCCCAGGCAGGCTACACCTACTGGCTACCTACACTGACTTCCTACAAATAAATACTACTCACCTCTCTTCCTATATTAAGACTACACATATTTTAAGGTAAATAATGAGTGTACTGTATGTGTATTTTACCTCTCTGGGATGTTTTAAAAATCGTATATTAAGTATGAGACAGGGAGCCAAGGCTACCTACACCTGGGCTACCTGCACCTGACTTCCTACAAATAAGTGCTACTCACCTCTCTCCCTACATTAAGATTACAAATACTTTAAGATAAGTAATGAATGTACTGTGAATGTATTTTACTTTGTGCGTTTTTAATGCCTAGTTCTATTACTAACTTAATATAATTTAGTGTAAACTTGTTGTCTGGCATTTATGTGCATTTATACATGGAAAAAAAATGGCATTCTGCCTTCCGGCGATATCTGCTTTTCGGCGACAGCCTGGAACCTAACCCACCGTATAAGTGGGGCCCTACTGTATTTCAGTTTTTATCTATTCAATGAACATATACAGTAGATAATGCTATTTCAATGTCAAGTATATACAGTAGAATATTTCTGGGAGTTGGTTCTGATAAAACACTTCTGGAAAACATAATTTACCAGAATGATCCTCCCTATTATACTTTCCCAAGAGCAAGCTGAATTACTACTCATCACACAAGGCTAGGGGCAACTGACAAGGAAATGAGGCACTTTACATAGTTCATTGAACCACTCCCAGAAATGTGTTTGTCATTCTTTAATAATAATAATAATGATAACTTTTATTTCCTGAGAAGATACATTAGAGTTACAATAGTAGGTTAACAATGTATATTTCTTACAAGGTAAAGCCCATAGTTATGCATAGCATGTCAAGCAGACTTAATCTATGAATAAAACTAATAATACAAAACTATACATAGATGCTCAAATTTTTGATAAACAGACAACAAAGACTGGTAGTAAACAAAACAAATTCTAGTTTCAGCAAAGTAAAATGTTCAGTAGCCCAAGGCATGGTCTTCACACAATTACTATTTCTCATCCTCACAGCAGACAGACGAGTACACTAACCATATCTTTGCATCATCTTTTGTAGAAAATACCAAAGTATGAAAGTAACCTCAGCAGAAGGAAAAATATTACTAAACAGATATCAGTGTCTTCCAACAAGCAAATGAAAATACAGTGGAACCTCTGCTTGTGAGTTTAATCCATTCCATGAACTTGCTCGCAACTGGATTTGCTCATTTGCAGACACAATTCTTCTCATTTAAATTAACTGAAATGCAATTAATCCATTCCAGTGGAATTCTGTACTTCAATAATTTTGCTAATATCAACTTTACGGATTATTTATCTACCTCACTTGATCTAATATGACATAAACACTATAAATAACACATAAACCTGATATATACTCTAAAATGAATAAAATAGGTAATTCATGCAGTGGTATGGGCGGTGTCGGTGGTGGACAACAGTTTGTCTAGAGACAGGACGAAATACTTCATGAATAATTTCGCTAATATCATCTATATGGCTTATTTATCTATCACAAAACATCTAATATGACATAACAAACAATATAAATAACATATACTCTAGAATGAATAAAATATGTCATTATGAGTGTGGCGGCGGCCAATGAGAGTTTGTCTGGAGACAGGACAAAATACCGTACTCCTTGAATATTTCGCTATCATCAACTCTACGGCTTATTTATCTATCACAGTTCATCTAATATGAAATAATAAACTATATAAATAACATAGAAACCTGATATATACTCTAGAATGAATAAAATATGTCATTATGTAACAGGTGGAGGCGGCCACAACCGCTCCCTCTTTGTTGTGGTAAACACTGCCATCTAGTGACGGCCTTTTGAAGCTATTATTATAATTAATATGTAGTACATTATTATATATGTATTTTTATTATACGTATTATATCATTATTATTATTATTATTATTATTATACTGTATTATATTATTATAGTATTATTATAGTATTATTATATGTATTATTATTATTATACATATTATTATTATTATTATTATTATTACAATATAAATAATTTGTAATTTTTATTCACACAAAAAATTTACTGTTATGCCTTATTGCAACAGTAATTGTATAAATACGACTGCATACTAGAAAGGACAATGATGTCATTTGTTTACTCTTGAACATAGTCAAGCAAACGAGCATTTCTTCCTCGCTGAGCTCAATTTCAAGGTACTTTTCATCGTGAAGGCAATCAAAATCATATCTATTTCTGTAAAATATCTTCCATTTATCAAATGAGGCCCAAAAAACGAGAATACAACCATAAAAACCATACGAAAATACCACTAAGGGGTGGCTAATTGCTGAGAAGTGAACTCCATTGTTTATGCTCCAATTTTTTTCATTTTTGGTGTACGTTAAGAAGCATCTTTCCATCATACATTGCCCAAGTTTCAATAAGATAGTCCAACAAACAAATGAGATACAATTCCCTAGATGAAGAGCAAGAGCCCCTCACCAGCGTCAAGGAACCTCCCTTGAGGTCTGTTCGCTTATGAAAGTTTTCCTAGCACATGGATGCAAAAAATCAACCCATCAACTGCTCGTATTTGGAAAAACTCGTACGTGGATGCACTCGCAAGTAGAGGTTCCACTGTAACATGATGTTTAAAGATGATAAATTTAAACTGCTTAAGTATAGAGGAATGAAGGCCTGAAAATGAGCATAGTAGCAGGCAGATCATATCATACAATGTAAATAATTGTCATCTAGAAAACACTAAGGCAGATGAAGAAATGGCCAGAAAAATGACAGTAAATTAATAGCTTTCAAAACAAGAGAAGCAATGCCAATGATGGTACTTTTTGAGTTACTTGCACTCCCATGACTTGAATACTCCTCTGCACTCACAATGCCTTTCAAATCAGGAGAGAGCTGGAAAATATATATAAGTCATATACCATCTGAACAAAATCAATAAAACACCTAACCTACTGGGAATGCCTCATACCACTTGGATTGTTCTCTCTGGAATGAAGAAGAAGAAAAAAAAAGAATCCTAATAATATATACATGGAAGGAATTTGAGGGACTGGTCTCTAACCTGCACACTTCTATAACAAGCAAATGGAATTAAAGATGTAAGAGAAAGTGCAGAATTAACCTAGTGAAGAGCAGGGATGCCATGGGTACTATTAGAGAATATTGTCAAAATCAGTGGCCAAAAACTTTCAACATCCTGCACTACCAGCAGATATCAGAAATACTACCAGAAGAAGATACAGTGGAACCCTGAATATCGGCCGTAATCCATTCCAGAAGGTCAGCCTAAATCTGAAAGGCCTAAATTTGAAGCAATATTTCCCATAGGCATTAATGTAAAGACAATTAATCTGTTCCAGACACCCAAAAATAATAAAAAATACATTTTGTAAAGTTTAACTATAGTTTTACATACACAAAACAATGACAATTATATATAAATGAACATTTAAATCAGTATTACATACCTGTATTGAAGACTTGTTGGTGTATGTAAGACAGGGAGGAGGGGAGAGGAGGAGGAGGAGGGGAGAGGGAGGAGGAGGGGAGAGGGAGGAGGAGGGGAGAGGGAGGAGGAGGGGAGAGGGAGGAGGAGAGGTTATTGTTTGGAAGGGAAATCCCCCTCCATAATGACTTCAGGTATCAAAGCTCTATCTGGGGTTACTTCCATTCTTTGCAGCAATAAGAATGATAACAAATTCCCACTCCTGCCAGCATACTCCACCAATTTTCAAAAGTCTGAATCTACTTACCATTAAGAACATCCATACTTATTCATGTGCCTACTACATACACAGAACAATACATGCAAATATAAACCCCCCACTCAAACTTTTCCTCACCAACCTAAACAGGACACACGACCACAACACAAGACACAGATCTCTTTTTGATATACCTCGTGTCCATATCACACTGTGTAAAAACTCTATGCACATAAAGGGCCCCAAAATATGGAATTCATTACCAGAAGATATTAAAGTAACCCAGTCTGAAAATCAATTTAAGACTCTTCTCAAAAGCCACTTAATCACCCTAGACTAAATGCTAAATACTCAGTACACACTTACTCACCTATGTACTCCCACATCATAACTGAAACAATCACATTGAACCTTTTATCCATTGTTGACAGGAATATAATTGAATCATTGTTTTTCACAAAAGCATTTTAGAATATAAATACGTACGTTTATCTTTGTATTATACAAATTTTCATTCATTTATAATTAATATTCTACTGTACAACTATGAAATAATTACTTTCCTACTGTACAACTATGATATAATACTCCTTAGTATTAAGTAGAATGTAAGCTAATAATGTTAAGTTGGCCCATAATGCCTAGGCATAATAGAGGCTCTCTTTGCATTGCAACCCACTATTGTATATACATAATCTCAATGTACTGTTAGCAAAGACATTAAATAAATAAATAAATAAATAAATAAATAATGGCACTAGGACCAGCTTGAGTGTCACTGGACCTTGTCGCACAAAAAAACTGTCCAGAGAGGTCCGTTTCTGGTGCCTCTTCAAGATTTGCCTGAAGTGGGCCAAGATTTTGTCACTGAACATGTTGCAGATATGGCTTGTTTCAGCTTGGTCAGGGTGATATTTTTTAGCAAAAGCTTGCACCCTACTCCACACTGCACAAATCTCCTTAATCTCTGAAGAAGGCACCTCCTTCCCTCTCTCTTCCTCCTCTGAAGCAAGTTCCTCAGCTGTGGTCTGCTGCTGTTCCAGTTGAAGATGTTGCAGCTCTTCAGTGGTTAGCTCTTCCCTGTGGTCCTCCACCAACTCTTCCACATCCTTGCCACTTACATCCAACCCCATGAACTTCCCCAAAGACACAATAGATTCCACAACAGGCATAGGGTCCTCAGGGTCAGTCTGAAACCCTTCAAAATCCTTCTGGAGGACACATTCTGGCCACAATTTTCTCTAAGAATTGTTCAAAGTCCTGGAAGTCACTCCCTGCCAAACCTTACCTACAAAGCTTATGCAGTTGTAGATATTTAAGTGATTCCTCCAGAACTCTCTTAGGGTCAATTCAGTGTCCAAGATCACTTCAAACCACCTTTGAAACACTGCTTTTGTGTAGTTTTTTTCAAGTTAGAAATGACCTGGTGGTCCTTGGGCTGATGAGAGGAGTGGTGTTAGAAGGCAAGAACTTCACTGTTATAAAACTGAAACCCCTAGACAATTGGTCTACCAAGTTTGGGGAGAATGAGCAGGAGCATCGTCTATTACCAGGCACTTGAGTGGCAATCCTTGAGTGGAATCCTTCAGTCTCTATGTACCCTTTGAATTCCTGCACAAATTTTTCAGCTGCATGTTTGTCTGAACTTGCAGCCTCACCATGCCTTACAACACTGTATATGCCACTATGCTTCTTAAATCTGTCAAACCAGCCTCTGCTGGCCTTAAATTCACTAACATCAGCACTAGTTCGAGACATTTTCTTTACAAGATCTGCATGCAACTGCCTTGCCTTTTCACAAATGATCATTTCTGAAACACTGTCTCCCGCTAACTGTTTTTTGCTGATCCATAACAACAACAACTTCTCCACATCTTCCATTGTTTGCGATGTCTTTTTCATTAACATGTTTACCCCTTTTGCCGTATCAGCTTCCTTGATTTGTTCTTTCTTTGCCAGGATAGAAGTGATTGTCGATTTGTTTTTGCCATACATCTTGGCAAGCTGGAGCACATGCACACCACTCTCATATTTTTCTACAATTTCTTTCCTCAATTCTATCATGTTTCTCTCTTTACCAAAGGGCTGGCACTCTGAACTTTCTTTGGGCCCCTGGTGGCTTATTTCACAGTTGCACTTAATAAACAAGCACAAAAAACCAATGGGTTTTAAAGAAATGTTTGGATGAATGCGCGGAGTATATTCTCACGCACCAAGGGACACAGAGAGACTGACTCACCTACGCACAGCGTCCTGGCGGGAGGCAGGCTGACACATCTAATACAGCCGACTTACAAGGCACCGGCTAAAACACAGAGCAAAATTTTGACCCAAAAACCGGCCTAAATACGATTTGGCCGATACCCGCAGTGGCCAATATTCGGGGTTCCACTGTAGAAGGCCTCATGAATCTGAACAACTTCTTTCTAAAAGTGCTGGATCAGATGGCTAAGTGGGCCAGCAGATCACTAGCACAAACAACCTGGTTGACCAGGCAGTTAGCAGGGAAGCCTGGCCTTAGGCCTGGTTGCAGGATGGGGGAGACTGAGGAAGGATGGGGGGACTGAAGAGTCCTCAAAACTGGCCACATGTAAAGCATGCCAGTGCACATGGGTCCTGGGTGGAGGGACCTCAGCCATATACGAAGATCAAGTATAGGTCATCTACTCTACAAGTGGTAAAGAATGGATACATATGGATAGTAATAGCCAAGGTTCAACTGTACACCTAAATACAGTGCCCACATCATAAATTATCCTTACTCTGAGTTTATGCTTAGATGCTGCAGCCGTGGTTGGAGTTTTGGGCACTAAGCGGTGCAGTGTGATAGCAGTTGGAATTTGAACTCGATGGTCAAGGTTTTGTGGGGACAACTGTTGCCATGTCCACTGCTGATGCTGAGGCATCGTATCTGTGTCATACTTCTCCATCACCTGCTAACAGCACACATTAAAGTACAGTACTACTTGCAAAATCTTTATAAAATAAATTCAAGTGAAAAAGAGACTATAACAGTCTGTCTTTTATTTGAGACCACAAAGGACTTTTCTCTTTCCTAAATACTGTACAATGAACAAATAAATTAAACATATAAGAAAATTTATTTAATAAAATCAAGCAGGGCAACTGTGGGAGGTGTTTATTCAGTCATCATTCCATCATAGTAAGGCTGTACAATAATACTAGTAGTATTATGTTCAGAATAATGCACTGATAGGGATGTCTAAAATTTACAAAACTTTGAACTTCTATACTGTATATAAGTGAAGTTATTTTCTACGTTATTCAAATTTAATTAAATTCTGAATTCTGATTGAGGGAGAGTGAGACTTCACTTTCATCTAATATAAATCTCTGTTTCCAACATAATCCACATAACCCAGGTATAAATACATAGTAACATTTTTACATAGCTCATAGTCAGTTTTGGGCAAGACTTAAGCTAGTACACAAAATTAATTAACAATATTCAGAACCACGAAAGAGAAAATCACTAGTCATAAACAAGATCAAAATTAAAAAAAAAAAAAAAAAAAATAAAGTAACAGTAAAGCATATCAAGAGTTCTGGAAATAAATTTAAATCAAAACTATATGGTTATACTGCAGATTTATATACTATGCTATTATTACCTATATCCTACTGGGTTATCATTGGTTCTCTACACATGTGCTGTTATGTATGATAATCTATGTAACTGTATTTGTGTAACTGTACCATCTTGTTGTTGCTGGGGTGTATAGGGCCACTGACAGTTGACGCCGTAATGAACCCTGGCACCGGGGAACAAACCTCGTCCAAAGTGGAAGGAACATGACTAAGCAAGTTTATTCAGGAATACACAAATACAGTTACATAGATTATCATACATAACAGCATATGTGTAGAGAACCTATCATAACCTATCGTGGGCAAATTGGGCTTTTTCAGCCTGAATTTGTAATAGGAACCCGTGTTAATGTCCCCTATTGAAGAATTAGGGCAGGAAATTTGCGGGACCTCAAAAATTATGTGTAGATGGCAGAAGATGAGGGATACAGCCATTACTCACAGGGAACTGCATCATTAGTCCTTTCATTTAGATCTCTAACTGGCCAGTGTAGGGCCAAGGTGTCAGGCAGGTGTTGTGGTGTGATCCATCTACAGTACTTAAATGGTAAGTGGCAATACAAGTTTCTTTTGTGTACCCAGCAAGCCTAATCATATACAGTCCACAATTTTAATTTACCAGAGTAGCTGGTTTTAATATTGTAATTATTAATTTAATGTCAGGTCTAGCTTTTTGTGAGAGTGGTAGGAAGAGGGCATCGAGGGAGTTACAGTCCTGCGACCTCCTGTGACTTAAGTCCCACTTATCTTGCCCAAATTACTTGCAGTTAATAATTCAGATAATTCACTCGCAAAATAATAATTAACAAAAAATATGTACTTAGCATACATAAGATTGTTGATACCTTACCATGCACCAGTTTTAGTCCTGCAAAATTGTACAACCACTGACACACCCGAAAAGAATAAAGCCCTGAGAATTATTCTTGGCTGTCCTATAACTATCAAAACACTAAATATAAAGAAAGAATTAGACAGCATTGGAATAAATGTAAATGAAGAAAGTCCAGACGATTCTTTTACTCAAGAACAATACCTGAGAGATGTAAAATTTGAATCTGGACAATACTGGGTACGACTTCCGTCGAGACTGAACCATCCAGAATTGCCCACTAATTACAGAATGGCATATGGGCAGTTAAAGGCTCAGCTCCGCGAACTGAGTAAGACACCAGAATTGTTAACTGCCTATAATGATATAATTGCTGAGCAGTTAATTAATAAATTTATAGAAGAGGTACCTCCTGAGCAGCCAAAATTTATGGTCACTATTTGCCACATCACGGAGTGAAGAAGGATTCTAAGACCACTCCTTTGAGGATTGTGTTTAATTGTAGTGCCAGGAGTAACAAAAATGTACCTAGTTTAAATGACTGCTTGATGACAGGTCCATCGTTGACTGAAAAATTAGAGATATCTTATTAAATTTCAGGATGAAAAATTATGCCTTTATGGCTGACATAAGTAAAGCTTTCCTAAGAGTGGGTTTACAAGAGGCTGACCGGGATTGTAACCGCTTCTTATGGCCTGAGAATCCTATTGACCCACTTAGCCCTCTGAAAACCTTTCGCTTTAGGAGCGTATTATTTGGTGCTACATCCAATTCGTTCCTACTTCAAGCGACGATAAATGCACACCTTAAACGTATGGGAAGTCCATTGAGTAAAGTAATGAGCAAACAATTTTATGTGGACAATTTCCTGGGTGTGACGTCAACTGAAGAGGAACTGTTAATAACTTATGGAGAGGCTAATAAAATAATGCAAAGTGCAAATATGCCTCTGGGGGAATGGAATGGTAATTCGTCCAAATTAAAGGACAAAATAAGTAAAGATCACCCTGGAGATGAAGTGCCAAAATGTAGTAATGTATTGGGTTTAACTTGGGATACTGAGAGAGATTTGTTAATGTTAAAACCTAATAATTACAGTATGCCCAATGAATTAACTAAGAGAGTTTTGCTTGCTGAAGTTTCCAAATGTTTTGATCCACTAGGTTTAGTGTCACCCTTTACTATAAGAGGGAAATTATTAATTCAGGAAGCATGGAAACTTAAATGTGCTTGGGATGAAATTCTACCTGAGGAATTCATTAACAGGTGGGATGAATTAATTGGTGATTATGAGAAAATTTCAATGTTGGAGTTCCCACGCCAGGTGGCCAATCCAAATGGAAAAAATGTACTCCACATTTTTTGTGATGCATCAAAATTGGCATATGGAGCAGTTGCTTACCTTCAATGTAATAGTGTTATTTCTCTTGTTATGTCTAAGGCTAAAGTGTCTCCAATTAAATCACGTACTTTACCTCAGTTGGAATTAACAGCCATTTATGTAGGTGTCAAATTAGCTAATTATATAAGAAATAAGTTGCAGGAGATAAATATTAGCGACACTGTAATTTGGTCTGATAATGAGGTATCTTTACAATGGATTCGTAATGGAAACAGTAAAATTGTGTACGTACAAAACAGAGTCGCTGAAATTAATCAGATGCAAGAGAAGTATAATAGTTTGGGTCAACATATGTTAACATTTAATCATATACCTGGTGAGGAGAATCCAGCTGGTTTCTTGTCTCGAGGTTTACCTTATGCTAAATTTGTAAATGCTGTATCATGGTTTAAAGGACTGAGCTGGTTGGTAAATAAAGCTAATTGGCCTGTACAAAAGGCGTATATTGTTCCTGTTGAAATTACTGTGACCACCGCTCCAATAGTTTGTCCTTCCTTAGCCATTGATGTAAATAGGTATTCTTCTTTACCCAAACTAATCAATGTAACTAAATTGGTGTTTAAATTTCTAAACAAGGTGAATATTTCATATAAGTTTTCACATCCTCTTGAATATTGGATAAAGAGGGTACAGGAGGAAATCTATGGAAATGAGATTAAATTGATGATGGAAAGAAAAATTGTGAAAGGTTCTATAATAGAGAAATTGAGGCTGTATTTAGAGAACAATGTAATTAGGTGCAGAGGTAGGTTACAAAATGCTGAATTGGGTGATTATGCTAAACACCCTATCTTACTGCCCAAAACTCATCATCTAACAAATTTGATTGTTCTAAATGCCCATAAAAATGTAATGCATGGTGGGGTACAAGATACCTTAAATTGTATTAGGGAAACTTTCTGGATTCCACAAGGACGGCAAAGTGTAAAAAGGGTGATTAAATCTTGTGTAATATGTCGCCGTGTGGATGCCAGATCCTATATGTACCCAGGTCCTACACCATTGCCAAAGGAGCGTGTACAATTAGTGAAACCATTTGATGTAACAGGTGTAGACTATAGTGGTCCAATAATTTTAACAGGTACATCAAATGGTGTTCAACTGAAAGTGTATGTTTGTTTGTTCACCTGTACTGCTACTAGGGCAGTTCATTTAGAAGTGGCACAGGACTTGTCTGCAGAATAGTTTATACAGCTGTTTCGAAAATTTGCAGCTAGGAGATTCTGTCCGAGGTTGATGATTTCGGATAATGCCACAAATTTTGTAGCAGGTGCTCAACACTTGATAGAATTAAATAATAGTAACGATGTTCAATCTCTGTTAACCCAGCGAGGGTGTACCTGGAAATTTATTACTCCTAGAGCCCCTTGGCAGGGGGGGCTGTACGAAAGACTGATAGGCACAGTGAAGAGGTGTCTCAGCAAAGTACTACACCGGAAGAGAATTGATTTGGAAGAATTCCGTGCAGTGTTAGTGGAGGCAGAAATCGTATAAATAATAGGCCTCTCTCGTACATGAGTGATACACCTGAAGCAGATGTATTAACACCTCACCTAATATGCGGAAGGAAATTGGAAGCTGCCCCTGTCTATAGAGATAATCCGGAAGAAAGTGATGAAGATTACAATGATGCGGCAGTGTTGTGAAATAAATTTAAAATGTTAAATAAAGTAATTGATCATTAGTCTAATGTGTGGCATAAGGAATATCTTCTTACACTACATGAACACTTTTATGGTGCGACAGAGGCAGTAAATCGACAGACCATTCAACCAGGTGAGATTGTGTTAATTGACACTGAACAACATCGAACATTGTGGCCTCTGGGCAGAGTATTGACATTGTACCCAGATGCACAAGGTGTTGTCAGGAATGTCAAAGTGTTGTGTTGTGGCCAGGAAAGTTTATGCACAATTAATAAATTGATTCCCTTGGAATTAGGTGTTCAATCAAACGTAAATGAAAATCTGAGGGAAAGTGACACGAGTGATATGGAAGATAACGCAGACCAAGTGATGCCGGAAGATGAAATCGTAGAAAGACCTACTAGGAGAACAGCTACTCAAGCCAGAACTGGCTGGAATCGTCTCCTAAAGGAAGGAGTAATTTGAATCGTTTAGCAACGAACTCCGGCCGGCCGCAGTGTGGAAAATACTGTATATATTTTCCAGAAATTCAGTATTTATATGTAAATAGATGGCCTATACTGTATTTAATAATATTTGTCATAGAAAACAGAAAGCCTGCATCTGGGCAGGAGACTCGCCATCTTGGTTTTGAATTTTGTACAAACGTTGGTGTAATGGGAAGAATTTTTCGTGCTCTAGAGGTTAAAATTGGGCTGACACCTCTCAAATAGGAGGCGAAATTGTTGGACATGCATTCCTGCATAACTTGAGATATCAGATGACTGGACAAGACAGATCCAGGAACCTCAGATAAGCTCTCTAGATTTGTGTGTAATTCTGGCCAGCATTATTTTCATAGATTTAGTTAGAGTGAGGTTTTCTGAGTATGATACACATTAATCTTCAGTCAAATTGGTGAGTGATATTAAGATATATTTTCCTTCTGTTATGTAATTGTGTATATATATAACCATTTATTATTTTTAATATACAGTCCACAAATTTATATATTTTCCAGTATTCCTGGTGTATATATATTTCATTTAATTAATAGGTCCAGAGCAACTTGTGGTTATGACAGTGGTAGGTATCGAAGGGGGACATTTTTTGCAACCTAGGTGTCCCAAATTCCTACTTGTCTATGTAAGTAAGTAAGTAAGTAAGTAAATTTATTCAGGTATACACAATACAGTTACATAGAATTATCATACATAGCAGCATATGTGTAGAGAACCTAGGATAACCCAAAAAAGTCAGACAGAGTGACTTATTTCCATTGGGGTCCTTTTACCTTATTATTATAATATAAAGGTTATAATATTTTCTTATTATTCTATAATGAAGATAACATCTTATTATCATACTAAAAAGACTATCTACTACACGAGGGTCATTAAGACTATCTACAATACGAGGGTCATTAAGACTATCTACTACCCGAGGGTCATTACGACTATCTACAATACGAGGGTCATTACTAGGGATAAGGTAAAATTTACACGTATTTTAGCTAAAAAATAGAAAATCATTCCCCTCCCTTTCTGTTGCTTCATTCATCAGACACTTTCTGGCAGTCTTCTTGAACTGGTTCAAGCTATGACTGGCCTTGACATTTGTGGGTAGTCTGTTCCATTCCTTTATTGCTGTACAATAAAAGGTGTTTGAAGCCTGGCCACTGACTGTGGGTACTACAAAGTTGTGCTCTCTCCCCCTAGTACTATGATTGCTTTGGTTCCCAACCTTGACAAAATTGACAGCAAGATATTCTGGACACTGTTCGTGAGCAATTTTATAAACATGATTTAGCTTCAGTTGTTTTACTCTGTCTTCAACATTCAGCATATCCAACTGCTGTAATTCATCCTGGCCTACATGTTCTCTTGGTCCCAGCCCCAGGATGAATCTTACGATTTTGTTCTGGGTGATTTGCAGTCTATCTTTCAGTTTTTTTGTCAAGGCAGAGTACCAAGAAGAGTAAGCGTAATCCATATGGCATTGTATAAGGGCTAGACATAGGGTCCTGCGAGCCTCAGTAGGTAGACACTGTGCTTGTCTATACAGGAACTTCAGCCTGGCATTCGCTTTCTTTACTACACTGTTCCCTATCAATTCTCCTGACATGCATGGGTCAAAGGGGATTCCCAGATATTTAACTGATGAAACCAAAGTGATGGACTCCCCATTACACTGAACATTAAAATTATTTACCCTTCTCAGTTTATGTTTCGTTCCAAAGAGAATGGCTTCAGTTTTCCCTAGGTGTAATGATAGTTTGTTGTCTACTAACCATTTGCTGCAGGACTCCAGTTCCAGTGTTAAAACATTAGCAATATCTTGTGGGTCTTTACCTGTCACTAACAGAGCACTGTCATCTGCATACAGTAGGAGTTTGCACTTGACACTGATAGGCATATCATTGACATAACATAAGAATAGTAAGGGACCCAGAATACTACCTTGGGGAACTCCACATGTTATCGGCAGGGGTTCTGATTCCGTTTTGTTGATTTTGACTATTTGTCTCCTGTTGCTAAGGTAGGACTTAAACCAGTCTACAGAACCTATACCGATAGCTTGAAGTTTCTTACATAATATATTGTGGTTGACAGTATCGAAGGCCTTTTGCAGGTCTAAGGTTACCATACCTATGAGGTTCCCTTTTGACATTTCAGTTCTCAGGTAATCCATCAGATTAATAAGGGAGGTATCGGTTGAGTAGGATCTTCTAAAGCCCGATTGATAGCTATGGAGAATGCTGTTGTCATTAAGGTACTTAACTACTTGAGAATACACCGCCCTCTCCAGAATTTTAGATATTATACTGAGTATACTAACAGGTCTATAGTTGCTTACATCAGACCTATTATTTTTCTTGAAGATAAATAATAATTATCTTTGTTATCATTTACTGTTATGTACATAATTAGTTACATTCAGATAAATGCAATTTTCCACACCAAGCAAGGGTGGAAACATTGGGCGTTGTGGAAAATTAAATTTACCTGGATGTAACTCATAAGATACCAGTAAATGGTAACAAAGATAATTATTCTTTATCAAGGTTACAGAGACAAGTAGGAATTTTAGGACACCTAGGTCACAAAAGATGTCCTTCGATGCCTACGACAATCTATCTCTGCACAAGTCACTCTGGACCTATATTAATTTCAAATGAAATATACATCACCAGGAATTCTGGTAAAACATTAATATAAATATGTGGACTGCATATTAAATTTAAAATGTGAATACATATACATTGAAGGAGAATTTATAATAATAAAACTTACCAATTAGTCTGGAGATTATGGTGTGTCATACAAACCCCCTTGCCTAAATTATGAAGAAAATACTGGCCAGAATTTCAACACAAAATAGACATGACTTAGCTGGGGTTCTGAAGCTGTCCTGTCCATCTGCTTAATGCTCATGTTATGCAGGACTGCAAATCCAACAATTTCGGCTCCTATTTGAGTGGTTTTAAACCCAATATAACTCCTAGAGTGACAAAAATTTAATCACATTTCATTAGCGTGCCTTTACCCCATTCAAAACAATGGCGTCTCTTCCCCAGTGACGCTCACCCATCGCTGGTTCTTTATTTATTTACAAATTAATTTTTATTACCTACAATATAGGCCATCAATTTACATATAAAATACACTGTATTTTTGGAAACTATACAGTATTTTCTACAGGCGTGTTTCCTTACATCAGCTGGTGTGGGTTACATCCTGGGACAAAACTGACCTAATTTGCTAGAAATGCTCTGCATAACAAGCGGCTTATAACTCATTACAATTGTGACTGGGTGTTGACGTGCCATTGGCTCATTACTTTGTAATTTGCTCATGATTGTAACCATGTATAGGAGTGTAGAAGGTTAATTACCTTTGTAACTTGCCATGATTGTGACCAGATCTACCTGGAGTTCATTACCTTTGTAACTAGTTCATGTATCATAACTTTAGAGTCCAGTCCCTGGATACATTATGTACCTCTGTAATCTTCTAACTACCACTCACACCATGGGTATGGGGTGCATAATAAATATACTATTAAACTAAACTGAACTAAATACGCTATGTTAAACAAAACCAATTTTTATCTAACTGTACCCTTGTTCTTATTTCAGCTTCTCTTCAACTCTCATAAATAACTGGTAACATCTTTTTCGTGCAAGAATGGTATATAATACCGACAAGATGATGCCTCAGGGAATAGTGTCGACACACTACCAGCAAAACCTGGTGGAAGTACTGATGTCCATACAAGGGTGAAAGATAGGGAGGAAACAGGAAAAATAAATGCGCCACAGCACCAGCAGCGAACGTAGCTACAATAAATCCTAGCAAACAGAATTACAATCTATGTAAATACTATATCTGCAGGCATAGTATAGCTGGTAAAACAGGTGGGACATGCACCTTTGACCATCCCAAAAAATGCCACACCCACATGACAACAGGAGAGTGCAACTTCTCCTCCTGTAACTTGTTTCGCCCAGAAATGTGTCACTCATCAATCCATGAAAGAAAATGCTACAATGCATACTGCCAGGCACATCATCTAAAGGGAACTAGAAGACACAGACCAGCCAGACTATGAGAAACAAAAGAGGGGAGCCACAACCTCTCCAGGGACAGAGGTTTTTTAGGGCCAGGAGGGAAAAAAGACTGGCAAGAAATGACAATAATCCTACACCAACTGAAAACACTTCTGGAGCAGAGGTACGGACATTGGCCTATACTCCAGAACAACAGATATTAGAGCCAGCAAATAAAACCTCCCTAAATTCCACCAATGCAACGGCATTTGTCTTCGCAAATATACAGGGTCTAAAGCCGTCAAAAAACAACAAAATTCCTTACATCAAGGGACTGCTCACGGAATCAAATGCAATGTTTGCAGCATTCAGAGACCCACATAAAGGATCATTATGACAACGAAATATGAATCCCAGGTTATAACCTATTCCGATGCGACAGACTTAACAGGCAACAAGGAGTAGCGCTGGCCTGTATGTCAGAGTCGCTCATTTCACAGAACTACTAAACACCTCAAATGATGTAGTTGAAGTTTTGACGGTAAAGATTGAAAACCAAAATCTTGCTATTGTCGTAGTATACAAGCTTCCAGATGCAACTTTCCAGCAATTCCAGGAGCAGCATGAGAAAATTGACCACTGTCTGGAAAATCTACCAACTCCTGCCCCAAGCATCTTACTACTAGGAGATTTCAACTTGAGACACCTAAAATGGAGGAGTATAGCAAACAATGTTTTAGCAGAGATCACCCCGGGAGGCAGCTCAGATGAAAATTCACACACACACGAACTATTAAAACGCTGCACCATATTCACCTTAAACCAACAAATAGTAGAGCCTACATGACTAGAAAATACGCTGGACCTCATCTTCACTAACAATGACGATCTAATACATAATATAACTGTATCAAAGACAATACACTCTGATTACAACATAATAGAGGTACAGACATGTATGCACAGGGCTCCTGACCAGCAAAATGTGAGCAGTCATGAAGGTCTCTTCACGAAATTCAATTTCAATAACTAAAACATATATTGGGATCAAGTAAACCATGTCCTAAATGAAGATATCTTAAACAACACGGATCCGAACATTTGCCTTGAAAAAAATGAATTCTGTGGTTCTTGAGATCTGCCCAAGACACATTCCATTAAAAAAAAAGAAAGAGAAGATGTAAACTAGAAAGAGAGAGACGTTCCCTATACAGACGAAGGTGAAGAATCACAGAGCTGCTGAGTGGGGCCAATATATCTGAAATACGAAGGGAGGCACTAGTCGATGAAACTGCAAATATCGAACTTAAGCTGAAGGAATCTTACAGGAGACAAGTATCACAGGAAGAACTAAAAGCCATGAAGGAAACTGAAAAAACAAAACAAAATACTTTTTCTCTTATGCCAAATCTAAGGGAAAAACAACATCCAGTATTGGGATGGGGCATACACAGGGATGGCGGGATGGGGCATACACAGACTACAGCCAAGAAATTAGTGAGATACTAAAGTCCCAATGTGACTCAATGTTCAGCGAGCCACTGGCCAGACTAAGGGTCGACAATCCAAATGAATTCTTTATGAACGAAACCCAAAATTTGGTCATCTCAAAAATCTCGGATATTCTAACTCCACAAGATTTTGAAGAGGCAATTAATGCACTCTGCCCCAGGCCCAGACTCATGGAACTCCGTGTTCATCAAGAATTGCAAGAAGCCCCTATCGTGTGCCTTCAGCATTTTATGGAGAGAAAGCATGGGCACAGGGGTCATCCCACACACACTAAAAACAACAGACATAGCCCCATTCCACAAAGGTGGCAGTAAAGCAATTGCAAAGAACTACAGACCGATAGCACTAACATACCATATCATAAAAATCTTTGAGAGAGTTCTAAAAAGCAAGATCGCCAACCACTTAGATACCCATCAGTTACACAACCCAGGGCAACTCGAGTTTGGAGCAGGTGGCTCCTGCCTGTCCCAGCTGCTGGACCACTATGACAAGGTCCTGGGTGCTGTAGAGGATAAACAAAATACAGATGTAGTATACACAGACTTTGCAAAAGCTTTCGACAAGTGTGACCACGGTGTAATAGCACACAAAATGCGTGATAAAGGAATAACGGGAAAAGTTGGTAGATGTATCTATAACTTCCTGA